>NC_067115.1:41104391-41379391 GCF_021347895.1 Acanthochromis polyacanthus | reverse complement strand
AAAACCGAGAAACACCGCTGTAGAATTTATTAGACTGAACACTCTCTCACTCTCCCTCTTTCCGTTTCTCTATGTCTATCTACCTTGCTCGCTCCTTCTCCCACTGCACTTCTGGTAATGGATTCTGCCTAAATGGGTTCTGAGAAACACAAGTGAAGAGAGGAAGAAAAAAGGAGATGAGAGGAGCTGATGTAAAGGAAAACGGCAATAGAAGACTTGTTGCATCTGATAGATGCATAATTATTGGTATTGCAATAGCATTCACACTTTAGAAAACTCTCAGAAAAACAGCTGACAAAGACAGAGCATATTATTTTTTCTATTTTATCAGCTTGCCTGTTCCAACCTTATTGCAGTGCAATTACTAAAATATACCAATAAACATAGTGCAGAAAAAGGAAGATTATCAATTACTGTATATTTACTGTGTATTCACCACATTTAACTGAGAGGAGCAAAGATTTTTTTTAAAGAATTTAAAAAAGAGAAAAGAAAGAAGGAAGATTAAGAGAGAGAGACAGAGAAAGAGAGAGAGAGAGATGGTTAATGATTTCATGTTAGCCACTTGATGGAATGAAGTGTCTTCTTCATGTTAGCGGCGCCAAAGTTAAACTCTCTAGTCAGTTAGTCTGTTATTCATTGATTTCTCTGGTCAGCACTAGATTGCTATTGAATATGACTGGCACCAGGGCTGTATGTGAGTATGTGGATGTGAGGGGGATGCATCCTGTGAAGCGAGGTAAATTGCAGTTGGTGGTGTAAAACAAATTTTTCTGTATGTACTCGACCTCTCCACAGGCACACAGGCACACACACACACACACACACACACGCACACACAATCAACTTAGAAGAGTTAGAAAGATGAGCTTGAAATACATGTGCAGTTAACAACTGCAGTCTTTGTGCAGTAACATATTCACTGCTACTCTCAACGATTTCTTGCTGAGAGAAAAGAAGAGCAGTGTTGCATTATTTATTCCTGAAGGCTGTTTTGTATTAAACATACGGCATGAGCTGAGCAAAAACATAACCAGCAGTAATATCCATGTATCATGAGTGCATTGTGAATATCTTCAAATTGATCCTGGTGAATGTGCATGTATAATCGTTCTATACTTACACATGCACCTTGGTTATTGCTGTGATCTGTCTTCTCCTGCAGTCAAATCTGATGTGTCTTCCACTGCCGTGATATGTGTTTGCGGGTGCATATGTGCATTTGTAGATGACTGTGTGTGTGCGGTGCTCTGAGCTGGATCAGTATCAGCATGAAGTTCTTTTGCAGCAGCATGAGTAAATAAATCGTGAGCACATGAACACTGTGTTAAAGCTACCTGATGTATAGTTTAATAACTCCACAATATAAATATTTTAAAGAATACATATTATTCTAAACAGCCCATGGAATTTGTAAGCACTAACCCTGCACACACACTTACACTCATGCATACACACACACACACACACACACACACACACACACACACACACACACACACACAGTACTACACAGCGACATTACACAATAGCAAATATCAAAGATTACTTTGCAAGTCTTAAAAAATAAATAAATTCAGAGAACTCTATTGTGTTTTTTATCACCTAGGAATTGTTCTAATCCAAAGATTTATAGTTATCTAGGCATTAAAATTTAAATTTATATAATAATTATTACCACTACTACTACTACTACAAAGAATAATAAATTTAATTGCTGTTGCTTTAAAATACAAAAACAAAATGTAAAAAAATTGCAATTATTCCACCAAGCTACGCTTGACAAATCAAAAAGATGGTTTTGGGATTTTTTGTAAATTTGAAATGTCTCTTCATTAAAATACCGAGTCAGGTTTGCTATAGCTCTAAATGACAGTGTAGATCCTCTTTGCTTTAATTATCCTTGATATGTCTCTAGAACACTATTGAAGCCCACCTATGGTGAACTGAACTGAATGGATATAGTTTTTTTTTAATTGACCCTGGATTTCTGGACAAAAAACAAAGTCCAAAAAACTCTCTGTAGACTTCCAGTCTAAAAATGTGGTAAAGCATAGATCAGAGCAACTATTTATGTAGCTTCACCTGTTTCCATGTGGACAGCAGTCTCAATAACTGTGAAATGATAGCACTGATTTGAATCATCAGGGAACTTCATAGTTTTGTCTTTGTGTCTCGTCAAACTGAGTAATCAAGGAAGTCGGTCTTCGATCAGGAAGGTAACCATGAATCCAACAGTTACTCTCACAGAACTTCAGAAACCCTCTGCAGAGATGAAGAAGCTGCTAAAAGTACAGCCATCTTACCAGCATTCCATCAATTGGGTCTTTAAGGTCGAGTGGCTATACAGAAGTCACTGTCAAAGGCGCATGACAATCTACTTGATGTTTGCCAGACTGCATTTTCAGGACTTGCAGAGCATGAGGAAAAATGTTTTCTGATCTAATGACTTAAAAACAGATCTATTTGGGCAAAATTTCAAGCACCATGTTTGGAATATACCAGGCATTGATTCTTCACTTGCTAATACTATCCATAAATAGCTGTAGGAGAATCATACAATGGGTGTACTTCTCACAGCAGAGACCTGGAGACGGGTCACAACAGAAAGAGAATGAATGCATCCAAACACAGAGCGAGTAAACCAAAGCAAATAGCCGAGACAAAGCTGGAGTGACTTCAGAACAAATCTCAAACTGTTATTGAGCAGGCCAGTAAAAGCCCTGATTTAAATTCCATATAACATCTGTGGGACCTGAAGATGGCAGTAAATAATCCTTGCCCATCTAATCTGATAAGACTTGAGAGGATCTGCAAGCAAGAATGGGACAAACTGCCCAAATCCATACGGAAAAATCCACTAGGAGCTGATCAAAGCATGCCATTATTACAATCAAAGAGGCGTCTACACATCGTCATATCAGTGATCTGAATCCGTTCATAAAACAGTGTTCAGATTTTTGATTTTCAATACATTTGCTAAAGTTTCTAAAATCACTTTAGACCTGTTATTCCAGCTGACTGAGTTGTAGTTTATCAAGAAAATTTAGACTTTATCCATCCAAAATTAATTTAGATGTTTTAAATAAATTGTGCAGGACCATACACTACGTGTGTGCAAGAAAATAAGATTGTACATACAGTAATAACCTCTTTTGTTGAAGTGCATGCACGCACACGCACGCACGCACGCACGCATGCACGCACACACACAGGCTATAACTTATGAAGTACTGACGTAATTCCTTATTTCATGACGCGGAAAGAGACAGAGCAGCCAATGGATGCTGGATGACCATTTCTAATGAAATCAAAAATGGAAGTTATTCACAAATTTAACTAACACATAGTATTTTAAATCATGCCACATGTAAAGCCTGACAGAGCTCATCAGTTTTGGCAACTGTTCATCTGTGACAATTCCTGTCAATTTCAGTCTAGCGGTAGCTTTACGATAACAGTGCTTAGAAAAGAATCTCTTGAAATGTCTCTTACCACCCAGAGTCCACTATTCTCTGCTAGAAAGGGTAGAAGGAAAGTAATGAAATTATGTAGACTAGATGCTGAATGAAAAGGAGGAAAGACAGAAAAGCCATCAAGACGCCTTAAAACTGATATCTTTTTATAAAATAATCCAGTGGGTACTTTGTCCTGTTTTCACAAATGCATGTTGTTTCAATGTAGGCAGGGAATTAAGTGAGAAATGCAAGGAGGAATTTGTGTCTTTCTGTACAAATGGAATTCATTGTGTCACCTTCTGCTTTGCCAGTGGTTAACATTTTTGCACCTTGAAATATAGCAGCCACTGAACTGAATTCAACTGAATGGAATACATTGAGAAAGTGAGAGCAATAAGGGTCTGAACAAATCCATCCATCGCTGATTGTTTTATGTCGATGTCTGTCTTCACCTGTCTGACTTCCTGTTTGTGGTTTGTGGTTTGTGGCATTACAGAGTTTTCCTGGGACACACCCTATTCTCTGGCAGCTGTACTGGATGTCAGCAATTGATGGATGAAATGGATGTCATTGTGCATTTGCTTTATGAATGACAATTTACAATCTATCTTGTGTGCAATCATGCTTTTCAAACCTACTGTTGCACTATAACCGCAACTGCATATGGCAAACACTTTCACCTTCATGACACAGCAGCATGAGACCAAAGTTTTAGTCAAATTCCACATGTTTCGACTGGTCAGCATGTCACAGCGTCATTACAATTAGTCAAACTATCAATGTTGACATGTGGCATTTCAGACAGTCAAACTCAGATATTAAATGTTAGAATGACTTGCCATCCTATTTTAAATCTAGTGGGGATGTATCAGGAATGAAGGTCGAATATTATGTGCAATCTAAACATTTTAAGATTATGGTACATGTTTTTAAGGTAGTCAAGAAGACTTAGCAATGCAAACATGACAGAAAAATAATAATATGCATGATTGTGCATAACAATGTTAAATGCAAAAGCTCATTCTGTTCTTTAAAGCATTTTTTTCTTTCTTCAAAACTGAAAAGTTAAGCTTGTATGGAGTAATAGATTAAGTAATACCTCAACCAGTAATTGTTTGTATTTATTCAAGGTATCCTGGTGGCCGCAATGAGTTCATTCCATACATAAAGTCATAGCACTAAGGTTTATGAACCTGTTATACTACAGCTGTGTGTGTTTGTGTGTGTGTGTGTGTGTGTGTGTGTGTGTGTGTGCGTGCGTGCATGTGTGAGTGCGTGTGTGTGTGTGTGTGTGTGTGTGTGCGTGCGTGCGTGCGTGCGTGCGTGCGTGCGTGCGTGCGTGCGTGCGTGCGTGCGTGCGTGCATGCATGTGTGTGTGTGTGTCTGCATAACAGTTAAGGTTATAGTGTTAAGCGGCTTAGAGATGCCAAATGGATTAAGTGTTTTGTTGACACATAGTAAAGTAATCTGGTTAGCAAAGATAAGATACAGCCCTTCTCCTCCTCTGTCTGGCTCTATCTTCCATCTCTCCTATTCACTCTTTGCCTTTTTTCCAATTCCATCACATCTTTTTCAATCCTCCCACTCAAACCTTCTGCCGAAGCGTCTTCACACACCATAAACACACACGCAAGCATGCACGCACACAAAAATGGACAGGGAAGATCAGCTAATATATTTTAAGCTCATTACAGGCAAAAATCTGGACATCTGTCTCATAGTCTTCACATGCACACACTGATAATGTAGTGTTATGTTTTTATCTGTTACTTGCTTAACATTGTCTGGCTACTGGCTGGAATTCCTTTCGATTTGCTGCAGGTATCGACTGGAATTCCCTCCAAAAACCTCTGAAACTGCCATCACTTCCATCACCTTACATTTTTAAACAGAAGCTGCAGCAGACCCTAGCTGACCCGCTGCACATGCTGAATGTTTTCTTTGAATTTCTAGAATTAATTTAGGATGTTTTTAATCTCTGTTTAAACATGTGTGTAATTTTTTGTATATGTACTTTTTATTTGTTATCTTTCTTCCTGCTGGGGCCTCTTGTCAGGTCCACATTGTAAATGAGAAATTGTTCTCAACTGAGCTTACCTGGTAAAATAAAGAATTTAAAAAAAAACCTCAGCTCTGTAAAATATGTTGACTCTACCATATTTTTGGCCCAGCTTTGCTCCCAAAATTAATGAGGTTTTACTTTTATGCAATTAGCTTCTCAGTACTTGTGTTTTTTAAACTAAGAATGAAATGCAAAAGGCTTACTGTCTGTGCATTCAAGGACTTTGTTAGGGAAAGATGTACCTGAATGAGTTGGTGTACTATAGACAATGTAGATTTTTTTTCTCTGTCCTTGCATTTGAGATCATCAGTATCAAGTAACTGGGCAAGTAGCAGCTGGGCACCCATGGGTCCAGACACCACAAAAGTGTTTACGTCTGCCAGTGTGTGTGTTCACGTTTGAGTGTGTGTCCACTGGGGAGTCAGCCAGACGTCTCCGGTCTAATATTTCCTCTCAGGAGAACAAACAATGCAGAGAGGCTTCTCCCTTTCCCCGTCCTGCTTTTATTTTCAACTTTCCTGACTCCTCTTTTGAATGACAAAATCTCTCCTATTCTCTGATCTTTTCCTCTCCTCTCCCATTCTGCTCTCTCTCCTTGTTCTCTGTTCTTTTTCTCACTTCCTATTGCAACAAAGCTGCTGATAGAATCAAAGAAGTTGGATAAACTTACTGTACACACACACACTAAGACTTGCAGGTACAGTGCACACACACTTCTGCTGTGAACCTGGGTCAGTATCAAGGGACGAAGCAACAATTGGTGTTATTGTCGTGGCAATGCATTGTCTGATGTTTACAGTACAATAACTTGACTATCACCTCCATTCAAAAGAAAAAGAGGTGAAGTGGCAGCTGAGTCGTGTCTTACGACATATGTTTACTCTCAAAGGAGCCCCTCAGCACGACTCAATATCACACTGGTCAAACAGAGGCAAAGGGTGAAGGTGAATTTAACTTGTTTATTTTGTTGTGTGGGAGTTTGCATGCAAATCTTTGAATGTAAATCTATAGCTCAACAGTACACAAGCCTGAAGAAGGTCAAGTTCAAACTGTTCTTTTTGTTGCACGCTTCTTACAGTATAGTCCCACTTCTGATCTTTATTGATTGAATATTCTACAAACTACAAAGCAGGTCTCCTGAGTTTCTGAACTTTTCTTTACTCTGTATGCAGTCAGTTACCTTTCACCTTCTTGCTATTTAAACAATATTTAAACTAAACATTCTTTTTGCACCGTTTTAAAAACATCAACAGTATCTTTACAAAACTACTGGCAATGAGATGCTAGCCGAAAACAACAGTCTTTGGCAATAAACCTTACCTTGATGAAAGGTATAAAATGTACAGGTTTGTTGTAGCTGTCTTGCAGAAGCGTTGATTTAGCTGTATGATTATTTTGGACACTGCAGTAGTTTGCTGTGCTGTTGAACAGTGCTGCATTATACATACTGTCCTGCATTATTTAGCTTCACTGATTTAAGGGGAGAAAGAAAATAACAGAAACACCAGTCAGTGTAATGCAGTACAATTCAAGAGTATCATGAACTGCAAAGTCCAAAATGATCTGACTGAGCGTACACTTGGCAACAAAAACTGAACCTTATACCTTGTGTGATGGTATAGATTATTGCAAGAATGCTGTATTAGACTACAATGGTTTTTAGCCCAGCAGTTTCCTAGAAAAGCTTTGCATTAGCATATGACTTTATTTTATGAAACTGATGATTTAGCCAGTAACTGAGGTTTACAACACAAATTGTCCATCCATCCATCCATCCATTCTCTATACACCGCTTTATCCTCATTAGGGTCGCGGGGGGTGCTGGAGCCTATCCCAGCTGACTCGGGTGAAGGCAGGGGACACTCTGGACAGGTCGCCAGTCTGTCACAGGGCTACATATACAGACAAACAATCACTCTCACATTCACACCTACGGGCAATTTAGAGTTACCAATTAACCTCAGCCTATTTTTGGACTGTGGGAGGAAGCCGGAGTGCCTGGAGAAAATCCACACATGCACAGGGAGAACATGCAAACTCCATGCAGAAAGATCCCAGGCTCAGGCCGGGACTCGAACCAGGGATCTTCTTTCTGCAAGGCGAAAGTGCTAACCACTAGCCACTGTGCAGCCCGACACAAATTGTGTTTTTTTTTCAATCAATAGAAAATTTTCATTTTAGCACCATGAAACTGAGCTTTTTTCAATTAATAGATAATACAAATCTACCTCAGCTCTTCCATTACTGCATCCCTTATCCATCAAATGATTTCGCCTCTCTTGCCTTGGTTGGTAATGACAGTATTAGCATTAAGATCACTTCGTCTTCACACTTACACACGCAGACGATTGAGAGCAGTATGGACGCTGACTTCTTGCAAGAAATTTCAAAATAAGCCACATGCAGAGGCACACACACATATACACACAGCTGTGCTTTAAAGAGTCAATTAGCTTTTGAAAACTTGACGACTACTCATTTTTAGAGATGGAAAGAGTTTCCTCCAGAGCACTGACATCCACAGCATAATGCCATTTAATAAAAACATTATCAAACTTAATATAGCAAATGCAGTGACTCAGCACTTTATCTCACTGTTAATTACAACATCACATCTCTTAATGAAAATCCACTGTGTGCTTGTGTGTTTGTCTGCTTTAATGAAAACATTGTGCATTTCCTTATATGTGTCTGTGTGAGTGTGTGAAATCACAAACAAGGCCTTTATTGAGAAAAAAATACACCTGTTAAAGAAACTACCTTGAGAATAAAGAATAAGCTTCACACCCGTGTACACACACACACCACACACACACACACACACACACACACACACACACACACACACACACACACACACACACACACACACACACACACACACACACACACACACCTATGCAGACGAATAGATATACACAAAGATTGCCTACACAGGCACGCAAAGAGAATGAAAATAAATGACTGCTCAGCTACATTGTGATCATTAATTAAATTAATTAGTGCAACTCTTGTTGTTCCTTGCACCAGCCTACTACACCGAGAGGATACTGAGTGAGGGTGTGCATTTACACTAAAATTAAATGACAGAAATCTACCATTTGACTGTTATTAAATTATTTTTCCCCCATTTGCAAAGAAATTGCACTTTCAAAAAATTTATAGTGTACCATATTAAATTATGCTAATCATAGCATTGTTACGGCTGCTGTCGCTCACTGCTGGTACTGCTGATCCTGACCTAATTTGTTAAAGATAGGGTAAAAACCTGCAATTCAAATAGATCAGTTCTTGTCAATTTCTATTTAAATTTGAACATAAATTTAACGTCAGTAAAAAAAAAATAAAGGATGATTATTTCTTGTAGAATTGTGGCTGTATCTCAGTTTCAAACTGGACAGTGGGAATGTCTGCAATGTCTTAAACCTTAGTCTAGGAAACTAGAGTTCTATATATGCATATTTTACATGTTGTAAGACCACAAGCAAGAGTTTCCTCTGAGTGCTATGAGAATTTCCGAGTGTGAGTAAAGAAATTTCAAAATTCACAGAAACATAGAAAAGCTAAACTGATGTCCTACCATTGTCGCTGTCTGACTTGTTCTCATGCTCAGTGTCAGTAAGAGTCAGCACAGAGTTGGAGCGGCTGGACAAGCAGGAACTTCTCCCGGACGATTTACCAACACCCCCGCGACCCCACAGTCGCATGGCACGCTCTGGTGACATCACAGCCTGACTATCAGCGTCTAAGTCCTGGGTCGTACCAACTGAGAAGCCACGGTGGGGGAGTCCCATCTCGGTGCAGAATGCCAGGCCACGACGTGATGGCGGCTCACAGATCCCCAGCTGGCGAAGACTGAAATGTTGACCTGAAACAGATGGAGGTATTGGCCATTGTCTGGCTGTAACTTTAATAGTTAGAAATGTCCTTTACAGCTCACCACAAGAATAACATACATTTTCTACTTCTGTTTTTTTATATTTTTTGGATCAAAAGCAAACTCTAATGCTATTTGCTGTACTGTGTTTTAAAATAGGCTAAAACAAGTGAATCCTAATGTGGATGAAGTTTCAAGGAGATGATTTCTGATATTGTTGCTGGATAAACAGCATGAATTAGTTAATTATCAAAATGTGCATCGGTTCATTTTCTGTCAATCAGCCAGTTGATTTTTTGACTACGCCATACTGACTCCATGTGATGGCCTATTTCTCATTGACACCGATGGTGTTGCATTTGAGAGTATGTGGGTATGTGACATAGAGGCAGGAAAGAAAGAATTCATTTAAGTCATGTCAGTGAAATCCATTCAAGTTATTGGAGTTTAACAATCTATAAGAAATCTGTGACGAAGATGTCCTGCAGGAGAATTTTTTTTTTTTTAAACAGGAGTTAATAAAAACCTAATTTTCATACATAAGTACAAAAATCTGACTAATATATAATTGCAAAAGACAATTCTAGCAGTGGAAAAGAGAGGCAGCGCCAGAGAAGGCAAACCAAACACAGAAGGTATACGTATACACTCCTTAAATCCAATTATGTCATTCTGGGAGAAAAGAGCCTTAAATCCAGATATTATTCACACTCAAACTGTCATTGTTGTGCTGCTCACATTAGCACAGTTTACACAAAATGCACATATATTTTCCAGTGCATATCTAACCTACACACACACACACACACACACACACACACACACACACACACACACACACACACACACACACACACACACACACACACACACACACACACACACACACACACAAATGCAAACAAACATTGCATATTTAAATTATCTGCTTCACAGTTTTTATTTTCTTTTTTATTTTGATGGACTTTACATTTTGCAGTTATTTGAATCATAAACGTATAATACACTGCAATAAGGGATGCTGGCTTGAACCAGGCCTTTTTGTGGAACACTTTAACAGATGTTGTCTAAAAAACAAAATGATTGTGCAAAATATTTGTTATTTTAAAATGCCTTCTGCTTGCCTCTGCCCCAAATTTGTATTTATTCTGCAGAAAGTATTATATGTATGGAGAAGAAATTCAGAATACTTTCATATCTCCATTAAATTTAATAGGTCGTCATGATTAATTCTTTCATATCAGCCTGAAATAGATTGACAAAAGTTTCAAATACCATACATGATAATCATTCAAACTATAAATACAAAGAGGACAAACAAATTATCAGTAAAATCTCAGTCTGTGCCTCTTCATCTTTAATCAGCAAATGAAAACGGAAATTATGAAAGCTTTCTGTAATTAATGGCACAACAAGAGATAACAAGTGCTGCCGTTCAATTAAAACTTATATTAATTTTAAATGAGCTCCAATTAGGACAGCAGTGAAAAAGAAGGCGATAAGGTGATTGAGTAATTATGATTTTTTCATTTCTCAAATATTGACGCTATGTTAATTGGAACTGGAGAATAATGGATCCACCCTGTGGTTAAGCATTTTTTCTATAAAAAAATGTTGTTCTTTATTACTCTTAAATACTAGAATGTGTCACTTTCGAAGGGCCATTACAGCCTTCATCAGACATACACTGCTTTTAACAGTCTGTTCCATTTCCCGGTCTGACTGCTTGTAATCTATATGTGGATCTTTAGATGTCCAAAGAGATTTGCATCCATTTATAAATTCATGAATTTTAAAACAAATATGTCCACATATTAAAATATCAAATATCTATTTTTTTTTTTTAAAATTTCAAAGATCATCAGGATTTACATATACTTTAAAACATTTGCCAATTAATGATATGGCACTCACAAAGAAATTAAGTGTCCAAAAACAAAACCTGTGTTTTTGTAATTGGCTTATATCAAATTAGGGTAAATAAAAAAAAGTGAAAAATAATAAAATAACATGACAGCTTAAGGAGCAAATGGCAAGGCTTATTTATGTGTAGACTCCCACCTTGTCTGTTGTAATCATCCTGTTCACGGTGAACCATGTCCTTGTGCCCCTTGGTTGTCCCGTACAGTAACCTGTCAAAACCCAAGGACAGAAAGTCCTCAGCTGTGTTAATATAATAAAGGACAGTGCTCTGCTTTGACCTTTCACTGGCTTCACAGGTACTATATCAGCTACAAATACATTTATTGATCAAACAGGACAGGGTGTGTGGTTAACAAAAGAATACAGCAAAAACCAAAACGAAAGGCAGACCACTAATACTGGTGGAGGATGATTTGTTTATTATCCTGATTGTATGAAACTGAAAAACAGACAGTACTGAAAATCTATGTACGGCAACATTGTTACTGATCATTTTCAGAAGCCTACACCAGATATTTAGACAGTTAAATCTGATTCTGTTAGCAATAAGTAAAGACAGGTTAGGCCAGCTTATAATTGAATTTGCAACGTTTAACATGTTTTGCCTCTCTCCTGACCTTGATCTGATCTGTACTCTGCTCATCTCCACTGATTAATCAAAATTTTTATTTATTTATTTTTTAATGTAGCTCTATGGTGAAAAAGTGGTTTTCATTCACTGAAAATATAGCAAACTTAAGGTGACTCGACCATTTGAAAAATTCCAATAAAATCCCAGTACCAATTGCTAATATTCTTATTCATAATTAACTACACATTGGTATTCCAAAACGAACATATATTTTTATGGCAAAATGTAGAATGCATTTTAATTCCTACAATGGCTCAGGCAGCCAATGATAAATTAATTATCCATGATGTGTTACAGATGAGAAATGATCATGTGTGTAATCTTACCGGGTCTGGTCTTGGTGCTGGTCAAAGGCCTTGAGCGTTTCACTGGAGGAGTAGGACTTCTGAGTAGGGACCCGGAGTCCCTGAGGACCAATCGCACAGTCTTCACTGTCCCCTGATGAACCTAACATACACCAATGTGTGAGCATACACATAGATACAAGATTAATACCAGTGGATTTTAAGTAACAACAAAATTTGTAAGAAATTACAGTTCACAAACACAGAGCATAAAAAGAATCACAATCAGAAACATTTTTAAACAGTGTTCATTTTTAGAATACTGTTTAAAAAATGTTTCTTATCTTATTTGTAGTGACTGAACTGCAGTGCATCCAGTTCGCTGTTTCAGTGATATATTGCAACATGCCCTATTGAGAAATACAGTTGTGTATTATTATCTGATCAACTTCAAACTTGACGAGTGCATTGCTTTGGA
Source organism: Acanthochromis polyacanthus (assembly GCF_021347895.1). Taxonomy (NCBI): domain Eukaryota; kingdom Metazoa; phylum Chordata; class Actinopteri; family Pomacentridae; genus Acanthochromis; species Acanthochromis polyacanthus. The sequence goes on along the minus strand of NC_067115.1, from coordinate 41,366,678 downwards.
CCTGAGTAAGTAAAGTATTTTCAGAAGTCATTTGGATGGGTAGTTTTCAATAAAGAAAGAAACATAAAACTAAAGTTGGTGACAGTAATAGGTCTGGGGTGACACACTGATGCAATGATGTCCCTGTTTCAAACAATGGAAAAGAAAAGAAAAGAAAAACTTAATCTACAATCATTTATGGAATTTTAGACAGAGAGTACTAATGTGGTGGTCTGCATTGCACTGAAAACTGGAAATGATGGAGCACAACCTAACAACTGTTGCACTTAAAAAGAAAGCATCCCAAAGTGCTGAGGAGACTGCAGTGACAGTGTACCATTCTGTTGACTTTTTGTCCCCAACCTAGCATGATATTAACTGTTGTCAACCCAAGGAGCATGTTCTGTTAGTAGCTGCACTTAAAAACGACTTTCTAATTTCATCATTTCTGCATTGCTCCTGTTTTAATGCACAATGCATAAAAAACTAACCAATCAGGACTCAATCAGTGGCCAGATGCAATGTGGCAAAAATATTAAATTGCAGCTGATAAACTGTGACTGTGTGGCAGTTCACCTGTCTGAGGGTAAGAAGGTTATACAGTATGACCTGCTGTTAGATCCTGATTGATCCTTTCTCCATGTTGGGATGATTAAATTATTATGTAATTAATGAAGTTACTTCTGTTGCTTTGTGTGTAAATGTTTGCAGCTGTCTCTTTTTGGAGACACTTGTGAATCCAACCACAGTCTGATGCTGCAGGTTTGTAAAAAAATAAAATGAAATAGTCCAAAACAGCTGGAAACTACACTGTCATCTATGTGAGACATGTAGATTTATACAGTGTGACCTGCCGTCAGATTCTGGTGCAGACTGATCCTCTCTCTTATACTCTGTACATTAAAATGATATGACTTTAATTAAGTTACCAGTGCAGTTGTTCCGTGTGCAAATGTGCACAACTCTCTTGTTCTCTTTGGAGACGCTCAAATGGATCCTGCTGCTGTCTGATGCTGCAGGTATTAAACAAACTCGGAGCCAATAGTTTTAAACAGCTGGAAGAAACAAGCTTCAGCTCTAAACTTCTTGTGGGAAACAATATTTAGAGTACTACTGAAAATGCTGATATTTGAAATTGTAGGGCAAAGTGTGTGAACAAGCTGTGTTGTGATATTGGTACACAAACTGCGTAATAAGGATTTCTGTCATGTTTTCAGGACGAATATTGATGCTGAAATGTGGAAAAATACTTCGCTAAATCACTTCACACAACTCAAAGTACTGCTGTTTGTGTGTCTATCCAATGATGTGGTGGTTCAGTTCAGACTTTTGACGTGTTGAAAATGATACAGAAGTGTCACTAGGCCCGACCGAGTAATGCTGGCGGTGCGATTTTTACGGAAACTGATTACCAGAACGGATCTCTGAAAGAGGGTTATATGTGCCATCAAATATTATTTGGCCATCAAGCAGTTTTGAATGGGATGGCATAAAAGGGACAAATTTTGATAAACATCTTGACAGATTGTCATTCAGAGACAGTCTTTGTAATCACAGCAACATGTGTCAAAAGATACTGCTGAAGTCAAAGTGTGTGGCACGTACTGGAAGAAGTGCACTTGGTATCTCAAAATCTCTACATTTCAGGCCGGTGAATGATCTTTTAATGGAAAGAGTGGCTCTGACTCACTGGCTGACTCGACTAATGAATGAAGGCAGAAACAAGCAAATAAATGAATGTATGTATGGATGCTTGTGCTAAACTGAGCTCACCAGTGTAAGGTCCCTCCTTGTCCTTCCGGCTCTTGGTGAGTGAGCAGTATGGGCGTCGCTCTTTTACTTCCATAATGCTTCTGCTTGTGCTGCTGGCAAACATACAGGCATGCTGCTGTACAGCTGCAGAGACAAAAAGACAGACAGAGAGAAAAAGGAGGAAGAAAGAGCAAGAGAGAGTCAGACAGAGAGAGTGAAGTGTTGTTGGGCTCCACCTACAAACACACAAAGTGACAAAAAAAAGCAGGTGTCAAGGACAAATCCTACAAATTGCTACATTTGTGACAGAGATGAAGTGTATGCTGTTCAGCAATAATGACAACAGTTTTCAATGACATGCCTCTGCGATTTAAACTTCACCATCTACTGTCTTTACTGTGTGTGTGTGTGTGTGTGTGTGTGTGTGTGTGTGTGTGTGTGTGTGTGTGTGTGTGTGTGTGTGTGTGTGTGTGTGTGTGTGCGTGTGCGTGCATGCGTGGGTGTGTGTGTGTGAGTGTTTGTGTGATCTCCACTAAAACATGGACACACAACAGTATGTTCATTTGGTGTACTTGCTCCTGCTGGGTAATGCATGCTAAAAACACATTTTGTGAGTCCTGCACAGCCTGTGTGTTCTTGTGTAGCTGACATGCAGTGATTTAAATACGCAGGGGCTAACTCATACCAGGCTGGATAAAAACATTGATTTGCACATTAAATTTAACAAACCATCCGACATTAACAACTCATGTTGTCTTCTTCTTGTTGTTTGTTTCATTTGCGCTTCTTCTATGTATTGATTCTTCATTCATACATTTAATGTAGTTTCCTAGTTTACTGAATAGCAGTTTCCTCTATTACATATTTTCATTAATATTGAGTCCACACAGCTACTCGTAAACCCTTCAGTGTAAACCAAATAGGCCTGCATGCATAGCTGCTGTGACATCTGTTTGTATTCGTCCCAGCATGCTGGACCACTTAACTGTTAACTGCTCTCCGTGTATCTAGTAACTGCATTGTAATGAATGTAAATAAATTGTCAACTCTGTGTTGCACTTGATGCTAGACTGCTTCCTCCTTCTTCCCTTCTTTTAAGATGTTACTGTCGCTTATCTCACGAGAATTATCTTCTATATGTCTAGCTTCTACATTTGACACTCTAAAAGTGAAGGAGCAAGTCATCAACGTGGATGTAGTATTGATGCATTGTGACATTTCGGGTTTTCTGTGCCCAAAAGAACAAACAAGTGATGATATATGTACAGTGGTGATGAGTAAAACCAGCACAACCTGATCACAAAGCGCAGGTAGCTTTATACAGCAGAGCTGAACACAACCTGTCAGCTATGTATTCCATCCAATTTTTACATAATCTTCTTTTAAATGCACAAAAAAGAGAAAACACAAATAGAATAGAATGCAATGTTGTGAGAATAAAAACATTTGTTTATTTCACAAGTGCACTGTAAACAAAATGCATGAGTCCTGATTAAGATAAGACAAAATTTGGTGGTACTAACGATCTACAAATTATTCACCGGGTAAAAAGACATTGTGTGTATGTTTTTCATTTACAAACAGCAGTTGAGACCTTTGATAGTTCATAATGTTAATACATGTAGCCTAATTGCACCATCTGGCATTTAATGTATGTAAACAGAAACACAAGTGAGACCCGTAGAGCAGTAGCAAAATCCTCCTCCCACATAAAACACTCCACATTCTGCTCCTCCCTGATCACACTCTCTCCTCATGCTGACAAAAATGAATGATGCAGTCCTCTGTATAGCAAATGTGGTGAGCTGCCCTTTGGTTACATTCTACAAGACAACAACATATGCATGTCTCAATTAATCTGCTACGATTTTAACCACTGAATCATGCAAAGGTCGCTACCATCTCATAAGTGAAGATTTGCTGTTTGTGTTATTACTACTATTATTATTGTTATCATAATTATTATTACTACTAATAATAATAACAATATTAATAAAACTTGTACATCTCTGAGTTAGGGACTATGTGATAGACAAAAAACAAACAAACAAAAATATACAAAAAAAGTCCCATAGAAACTGTCAAGTTTTAATGGGAATCATTCACTATTGACTGATATTTTACGAATGATGCACAGGTCAACAAAAATAGTCAACAGATTAGCTGATAATTGTTGAGAAGAAGAATCTAGCTCCTATGTTTATATTTGTTTGTTGATTATGAATAGCACAGCTGCATATGCTCTTAAGTTGGGTAATAAGTAATAAGGCAGAAGTGATCTAAGATGGGACAGTAAGTTGATAGAATGACTTCTTTAGATAAACATAAAGTCACCAGCTGCTGTCCATTTGCAACATAATGATGGATGAAAAAGGGAGGCTTAGGGAAAGTTAGTTCTAGAATTCTATTTTCTGTAGACATGCAGACATCTATTTTTTAAGAGAAAGGGAGGTAGAGTGACGAGTGATGACAGCTTACAAAAGACAGGTTGATTAAAATGTGTAGCAGCATTTGTTTTGGGATAACCGGTCACATTCAGTTCTGAAAGCTGAAATTAGACACAGACAGAAAAGCTAAAGAAAAAAAAAGTTGACTTGAGTGAGTCAGTTTGGCAAGATATAAAGAGATATTAGGCAAAGCTCAGAGAGGGGGAAGGAAAGACTGCCAGTGTGGGTCAGGCAGCCTTATAAACCATCAACCTAATCTGAGACACTGATCCTTAAATCCTGTCCCTTCTGGACCTGCATGCATGTGTGTATGTGTGTGTTATTAATAGATACGCTTGTTATGTTGACCCGAGCTATGCAGGCTAGTTGGTTTGTGGATTCTATTCGTTTCTATTAATTTTTTAAAGGCAATGTTATTACTGTTGGCTTTTTATGTTTTTATTTTGTTACTCCACCACAGTAGCTTTATTCACACTCCAACAAAAAATCATTATTTGTCTAATTCAACATGGTGAGCCTCTGCCTGTAGCAGGGAATTTCAATTACAAGTATGCTTTTTAAGGCCCCCTTTTCTAGAAGCAAGTTTTTTTTTTGTGACTGGCCAACTTGTGGAAGTCTCAGTCGGGATTGAAGGCAGAGTTTATAAGCATTGTCCATCCTCTCTCCTAGTATGGTGTTCCACAGTAAACCTTCTAACGCAGGGGTCGGCAACCCGCGGCTCCGGAGCCGCATGCGGCTCTTTCAGCCCTCTGTTGTGGCTCCCTGTAACTTTGGAAAATAAATTGTTCTGCCTTTCAGGCACGTTTCAATGCATTTTAATATAGAGTTTTATTGTGAAATTACCGCTCTTATTTTGACGTGTCACTCCACCGGATGTGCTGCTGGGGTTTTCCCCTGGCTGGGACATGAGAGCGCAAGGTTGATGCAGAGGAGATGGAGAAGCAACACCTGTAGTTTCACATCGTTTTGTACTCAAGAATGGCAAGCCTGTATATTAAAGCTCCACTCCAAGAAAGACACGTCTTGTCTTTGATTCAAAAGTACTCGTGATAGGGTAATACACGTTACTCGCAAGAACACGGCAACAGGTCAGAGAGTCAGAGGAGTGTCGTCTTGGAGAAAAATTATTAGCTTAAGATAAATAGATAAATAGATTTTACAAGTTAAATAGACATTCACAAAATATTGATTTCAAGCTAACATTACGTAACATATGAGGTCCAGGAGCAAAAATGACATTAACCAGGTAAGATAAATATTAGTGGAAGGACACAATTTAAAAAATGAATCTATTTAGAGGCTTTGTAATTAATTAATCACGACTGATTAACAAGGGCATAGAGGTAAAAAAAAAAAAAAAGCGATATATGCAGTGTTGTCTTCATTTTAAATGGCAAAAGGATTTTGCGGCTCCCGGTGTTTTCTTTTCTGTGGGAAACGGGTCAAAATGGCTCTTTGAGTGTTAAAGGTTGCCGACCCCTGTTCTAACGTATTGCTCTTTCTTGGTTGGAAATGGCAACTGCTCAACTTCAGTTACATATGCTAAAGAACATTCTGGAACATGAGAAACAGAACAAACATCTGCACCAACAAAGATTAAAGCTGGAGGACCCTGTTTGAATATTTGTTCATTATATGCAACTGTGTGCAATGACAGTGGATTTAGTTTGACAATGATCAAGGGAGTGTGTGAATATGTATACCAGTCTAAAGTTGTAGAACTTTTTTTACTTGATTTTCAATGAAGTATTTTTTTTTTTGAAAATCAAGTAGTTCAAGTCCAATGAATAGCTTGAAATATTATAAAGGTAAGTAATGACCTGCCAGAGCTTCAAAATAAAGGGAAGGTTACTCATAACTAAAAAAAGCAGATTTCAGAATTATAAAAAATATCTTTTTCAGGGAACAAGAAATGAGTGAACAACTTAAGGCTGCTCTGCAGCAATGGAGGTTGAGTAAGCCTTAAAAACCGGTGCTGCCAAACTCCGAGTCCGATGCCATATTTTTCTGTTGGAAAATGGTGGAGTGACAAAAAAAATTAAGCGTGAGGCAGGCTGGTGCAGCATCAGCAGTAAAGCAGACCGTTGTGGTGAAGATGGAGCTGATCCAGAAAGAAGTCTACATTCCAACCCTCATCTGTGGTCATAAGCTCTGGGTAGTGACCAAAAGAACGAGATCAACGGTAGAAGCAGTCAAAATTAGTTTTCTCTGTAAGGTGGCTCGGCTTACTCTTAGAAATAGGATGAGGAGCTTATAAACCCAGAGGGCTGTCAGGGGAAAGATTTTGGTGCCCCGAAATTATTAATTAATATAAATAATTTAATGTTAATTGTACTAATTACAGTCAGTAATTAATTAAATTGTCAAAAATCAAATTTATCCAAAGCAAATCCCAAAATATATTCTAAGTAAAGTGTGTCTATGACTATTTCAGTGTGTGAAGATGGTTTAGGTGTTTGTGCACACTAACACCTCCTCTAGGAGCTTTGAGGAGGTGTTTTCTTCAATAGTTTACCACAATAGAGTTGTATGTTTTTGCTGCTTCTGTTAATCATGCTGTTATTAGATTTTATGATCAATGAACTGGCCAGCTTCAAGGGTTCTTAAGAATACACATATTATGTGCTCAGTGACACCTCTCCCTCTTTTTCAATCTCCCTCTATCTCCCTCTATCTTTTATTCATATCTCATCTCTCTCTGCTTCCCATATTTTCTCACACATCTGCAATGACGACTGAAAATTGAAAAGGCACAAAGAGACAGATGTCTTTAACAGCAAAGTGCCTCTCTTTTTAAATTACCTCAAGATCCCATATTCTGTTAGGAAAAGAGAGGAAATAAGGTCAATATGATGATAAAATTAATTTCCAGAACATTACTATGAAGATTTCAGGGGTAAAAGGTCAGCACAAGTGTTGAGGTCCACATATTAAGAAAGATCAACGGTCAATTACATTTTATTTAGAGATGCACAACATAAAATATTTGTCAATGTCTAAAATGCCCATATTCAGCCTATTTACTGGCACTGGCAATTGCGAAAAACATCAGGTATGTTTTGCAGTAAAATTGAAACATTATAATGCCTACACTCAGGGCTGAAAGTAAGCCAGTATGGTCCGGTACTGTGTACCGGCAAAAGATCCGGTGGTGGTACGCCGCTCTTCCACCGGTATCTATGGGTACACCGCCCGGCTGCCTGCTATCGACCGTTCACTCAGCAGTACGTGCGTGCACATCCGTGTCTACTTTCCGTAACACAGCGATTGCTATGGCCAATAGCAGCCAATAGCAAATAGGTGTGCTTGATTTATTGCACTGGGACATTTCCCAAAACTAGTCAATAGACGTCAACAAGCGCCGCATGCGGGATGGGGCGAGCAGTAAATTACACTTGAAATTCCACACGTTCTTGTGATTAGCTGAAAAACTTTAAACTGGATTTACAGCGGTTATCATCGACAGATGCATATTTTAAATAAAAACGGAGAGAAGCTCCACAAAACAGTCAAAAAAAATTATCAAAGTAATAGTGCAGAGGAAAATAACTTCTTTGATTAGAGGAAAAGACAGGGACACTGAAGAAGGGTTACCTCAGGAAATCAGAAACTAACTACTACTACTATAACTATTTTAGGCCTCTGTGAAAAATATTTTAGGTGATGTGTTTTGATGTTTAGTTCCATTTTGAGTTTTTGGGTGTTTCATGTCTGTTCTTAGAGTCTTGTATTCTGGATGTTTATCAGTGTTTCATTTAAAGCAAAAAGTTTACCGTATTTTCAAGTGTTATTAATTCTTACCTATTCCATTGGCCTACAGTAAAATATTAATATGTTTTTATTTCTTTGTGTTTTAACTTTGCTATTTTAAAATGCATGAAGTTAGAGTGAGATGAGGGTTTTGGTAATAGTACCGACAAGAATTTCAAACTACTTTCACCTGTCTACACTTTTAATCCAATGGCAGGTTCAAACAAAAAATACAACTGTATTCAAATGCATACATTGACTAGTTAAAATAAGATGTAATAAAAAGCACCATAAAAAAATGTTCAACATTTAATTTTATGGGACATTTTCAAATAAAGTTGCAATTTTTCCTCCGAGAAGGAGAGTCAGTGATAATTCTAGGCCTATGCTGATATTTTCATTTTAAAGTCTTTACCAGTCAGTACCAATACTATTTTCTTCAACTGATAAAATGTACTTTCTTTTCAAAAATGTTGTACACAGGGTTCGATGTGCAATGGAATATTTTCTTTTTACATATAGTTGCATAAACAATAGATCAACATCCTGCTGAGAATACTGGCCTCAGCACTTGTTGACTGAATATTAATCACGAATGAATTAGATGTGAATTAAATACAGCAAAGTGTTGAAACACAAGAGCAAAATGACTTCTAGATCACTCTCCGCAGTTAAGGCAGGCGTTGCACATCACAGACTCAGACAAGCACAGAATATTCAACTTGCCCCTGTTGATAAGGGTCTTATGAAGTGCTCAAATTAGCTAGCTCCTCAACTTTGAAAGAGATTGTTAGATAGCTTTAGTTATGTAGCTTTTCTAATCAATGCACAGTGTAATCTGTGTTCAGATTCGAGAGCCTCTTGTTACAACCCACACACGGCAGCTGTCTTAGCTTGACGAAAACCACAACTCCACCTCAAACGAAAAAGCCGCGGTTTACTTTGTCACTCTTCATACTTCTTCTGGCAGGTTTACTAAGCAGAACACTGTGTGAGTAACGGTCTCTGCTGATGGCATTTCAGCTGCATTAGAAGGTATAAACTCTAGAGATCCTGTTATCTGCTGTTGACTTCAGGGATGCACTGATCGTTTGTTTTAGTTGAACACTTTAGCTTGATGCTAAGGCAGAACAAAACTTCAGCAAAAGTACCACAGAGATACTGCACATCATTGACTGCATCAGTGTATACTATCAACATTACAATGACAATGACAACCATAGGGAAAAATCTGGGGATCAAAATTGACCACAAAAAACTATCCAGGTATAAGCCTGATTCCTGAACCCTTGCAAACATGTATAACAGATATGCAACCACTAGAGCTACCATATATTGTCATGACCTTCCTCTGAAATATTTGTAACTAAATAGTAGATAAAACAAATATAAAAGCAACAAAAAACAAAGCAAAGAAACAAACAAAAAAAAGATGCTTAAAAGATCCTTATGTTGCTATGTACAGTCACTTCTTTGGTTGAATTAACATAAATAGGAGCTTTTAGAGGAATTACGAACTAATGAATGTTAATTTTACGTAGCTAAGAAGTTGGTAAAAAATTCGACACTGAAATAGTACTGCTATTACTACTTTATTCAGACACTATACATGTTATGTTATATTATATGTTATATTATGTGAAAAGTAAATCATTCAGCATGTTTACATTACCTCTTCAATTCAGAATTAAAGTTAATTCCGCTTTAAAATCTCCTTGTAAACACTTAATTCCGAATTAAAAAGTTAATTCTGAATAAATTTAATTCCGAATGAACTACCTGGTTTATTCTTATGTTAATTCCGAATAAACTAATTCCTGTATACATTCTATTCATGTATGCAGTTAATTCTGGTCATTCTGTGCATGCTTGGCTCCTCACGTAGCGATGACGCAGCGACGTACACATTCTGCGAGCTTACTGGCGCAACAATGTCGAGTTGCTGTTTCAAAACGACAATAAAAAGCAAAGCAAAAAGCGTGCTTATTAGTTGCTCCTCCATGTTGTTGGGGAAAAGAAATGAAATGGAGTTTATTTTCTTCCGGTAAACGGGGATACATCATGTCCACTCCCTGTCCAATCAGAATCCTTTCCAACGCCCAAGCGTTAAAGCGAAATTTAGGAAGGGGGATAAACATGCAGTCCATGTAAACCTTAATTTGGAATTAATATTTACATGTAAACACGAAGCACAAAACTTTAATTCCAAATGAGTTAATTCTGAATTAATAATTCAGAATAAAAAAACTTAGTGTAAACGTGGCCATTGTGGAAAGCTCTGAAACTGACCTAATGCTGTCATCTTAACCTAATACTTGCTTTATTGCCAGACTCCTATTTTGTATTTTTCAGTTCAGCAGAATACTCCCCCGTCTATATATTTTACAATAAATTAATCTTTCCACATGATCAAATTAACAAAACGTGCAGGATTGTTTTGAAGCCTGTCACTAGCCCGTTGCATGGGGCACCTGTGCTTCCCCTCTGTCAAACTTGTCAATCCAGGCTGGCTTCAATACAAATGCTACAGATGTCTGTAAATTATAACATCCTTCTACTTGCGCTGACATTAAATTTCTCCGCATGGTGAAGACAGTTTGTCCAGCTGCTCTCTTTCTAACAGACAGATGGTTCTTAGCAGGGAGATGTTGAATGGAGTCAGAAGTTAGCATGGAATGGACAACCTGAATGCTTCAGCAGTGCTTATACATCACTTACATTGCACTTTTAAGGTGAATTTACAGACAGTGATACATGCAAAGACTGATTCCTGGGCAGGAAGTTTTGCTGACAGTGCTTTAGAGCAGAAATGTGATTGACAGTCAATGTGGGATATGAGACAGTCACATCTTTGCTGTCAGTCACATTTGCATATTAGTTGTCAGTTGTCCATTGCACCAACTGCCAATATGCACATTGGTAAAGCCTCGGTGGTATGCATAACTGTCCTGACCACAGATCATTGGTTTCTGGTTTCTGTTGAACATAATAAAGTGAGGTTAGAAACAATAAAATGTCTCAAATTTTGAGAGCAGAGGACTAACAACGACAAACAATGCGGAAAACAGAAGTAAAGAAAGCAATAAGAGATGGAAAAATAGAGGTTCTAGACAAAAGACAAATAGAATGGAGGAGGGGGATTGAAAAGAAACAAAGCAAAGGAGAGTGAGGAGGACAAAGGCAAAGTACGATTAATTGCAACAAAATGATAGAAAACCATAGACCAATAGAAGCACTGGAAATGCTTTTTCTTATGAAAATATACATATATATATATAATATATAATTTAATTTAGAAATATAGATTCTAAATTAAATTGTGACAAGATAAATATGTGTTTTTTAAAATTAAAACAGGGAAAAAACAATTGTGTGATACAATGCATTTAGCTGAACAAATGTCTGGCATTTTCACTTTACTGCAATGAGAAAGGAAGTAAAAAAGTGAAGATGAGAGGAAACAGAAATAGTCAGAAGGGCAAAGAGAAGTGGGGAGGAGAGGAAAGAAAGATGAGAGTAAAAGCAGTGATCAGTTTGCTGTTGTTTTTGGTTAAGAAATGAATTAAGAGAGCTTGATCAGGCTTCATCAATAATTAAACTGTTAATTAAAAACACTGTGCTTCAATGAACAATGAAGAAAAGCTAATAGGGATTAAGAGTCAGTTCAGGATTCCTCATTATTTGAGTCTATCAATTAACCTATAACTGTTGTCAGTGAAAAATAAATAAATAAATGGCCTTTGATTGATGCTGTTGTTGTTTTATAAAGGTTTTTTTTTGTTTGTTTGTTTGTCCCACCCCCCTCCCCCAGGTTCTCGTGACTATCAAGAGATTCAGTCTGTGAAATACATATGCATTACCTGTTTTATCTGTTACATTTCCTCTGTTTTGTAAAAGCTTAAATCTACAACACCAAAAAGAAAAAAAGGTCTTTGCAAGCCTGAAAATGAACATTATATATGTACAATTATCAAAGTATTATTTTTGGCATGCAATGGCCTATGTTTGACAACTAAAAATAAATGATCCCATTGTGTGTGGAAGAATATTTATGGTACAATAAATGAAGCCCTGGACAATGATCCAGGGCAGATGTAAATAAATATGAGTGAAGATGCCTTTAAAGGGGAACTTCGTTTTTTTTTTTTTCAACCTGGGGTCTGTTTTCATTTGTCATTTCATACATGTGAGTGATGGAGAAATGAATCTTCGACATAGCTCCAGTATTTAGCCAGGCAGGCAGCTTAGCAGCTCAGCTAGCGAAAAGTATGGGGCAACTTGCCCCCCTCCCCCGGTCAAAGTCCGCCCTAACGTGCTTTTTTCCCACACTGACCGGCTCGGATAGTCTCAGCGAGTGTCCCACAACATACTAGAGATGAGAAGTGAATGAAAACCTCCACATTACCTGGCGATCGCTATTTGTTGTGGTCTGTATCCAAATCTCAGGACACGAGAAAGCAAATCTCGTTCCGAAAACGCACGATAGCTATCGCTAGGGCGGACTTTGACGCAGGGGGGCAAGTTGCCCCATACTTTTCGGTAGCTGAGCTGCGAAGCTGCCTGCCTGGCTAAATACTGGAGCTATGTCGAAGATTCATTTCTCCATCACTCACATGTATGAAATGACAAATGAAAACAGACCTCAGGTTGAAAAAAAACGAAGTTCTCCTTTAAGTGCTGTCCTGATGTGTGTATTTTCATTTTTATATTAGTCACAGAATGTTACATGTGACAGTACTACAGAACTCCATCTCTAATTCAATAAAACTATGCAAGCCAATGCTCGAAATGACAGGCATTGAATCTGAATGAAAAACATAAAAAAGAGAAAAGCAAATGAATTCCGTGATCATACAGGTACAGACAAAATCCAGGTATTTCTTGACTGCCTAAAATTTTGTTCGCTCTTTCAATAGGCAAAACATTCAGAACACTTAAATGCATTGTGCCACCACCCACAGTGACCTCAACGAAAGCACTGACATCTTTTTTTTCCTCAAGAAAAACTAATAATGTAGAAGCTCCATTGAAACTTTGTAGAATCTATGGTAGAGCTGTTGGATTGCATAATATTTCACAGCTGTAGTTACTAAAGTGACTGGTGATTGTACTGTATAGTATATGGAGAATAAGAGGTTCCTTGAAAGTTCTACTGAATGCAGTTAAGCAAAGGAGAATGGTTGTGAATTATTCTATATAAACAGAGGCTCACAACTTGTATTACTTGTTTTTGGTAACACTGTGCAGTATATCAATCACACACTACCAGTACACACGCCCCATTGTGGCAGAGTGAAATTAGGTATTGTATGTACTTTATGAAGGGAATTTCAAAAATCAGCTTCCAGCAAAAAGCAGAAAACGTATGTTGACTGTCTTAACTGTCTTGAATTTAAATACATGTTCCTTAAAAAATCTAAGTGAGTTGTTATTAGTCACAGTTGTGAAGAACTAGTTTGGGGTGCCTGCCCTATAGTCTTCTGCAGTCATCCATCCATTATCTATACACTGTTTAATCCTTTTTAGGATCACGGGGGACTATCCCAGCTGTCTTTTAGGGTGAAGGCAAAGGAGACCCTGGACAAGTAAAAGTCTTTCACATGGCGACATGTAGAGACAAACAATCACATATTCACTTGTAGACAATTAAGAATTACCAATTAACCATAACACGATTTTGGACTTTAGAAAGGAAGCTGGATTACTCAGAGAAAACCCACACATGCACAGAGAGAACATGCGAACTCCATGCAGAAAGGTGCCAGGCTCCGGCTGGGACGTGAACCGGTGATCTTTTAGGTGCTAACCGCTGTGTCACTGTGTAGCCTTGCAGCCATACAGAGTTTTTCAAGTGCAGTTTGTAGTGCAACCACATTTGTTAGAAAAACTGAACTTACCGGTAATATATGGATCTGTGTAAAACTTACCATGCTAAAAGGTGTGTCATAACTTTTAGTATACACAAAGAGATGCCAGAAACATTAAAAACAGTTGATCAAGTCTGACTAAATCTTACACCAACACAATCTGGCAAAATCCCACAATTTCTTCCCTAATTTGGAATGTCTACTGTAGGCCTAAGAAAAGAAGTAAACAAATGTACTGTTAAATGCCCTTTTTCTTGCAAATGCTGGCAATAAAGTCCACCAAAATGACAAAAAAGTGGGTAATCCCATCTCCAACTGTCTTGGTGCTCCAACCACAGGCAGTTGTGCTACACATGATCAAGCCTTACGCACAACTGTCTGAAAGTAATCCCAGTGCCTGTGCAGTCTGCAAGGCCCTGCTCTGCCTAAACACTCATCCAAAATGTTGTCGCTAGATGACTGGTAATTGTTTAGTAGTTGTCAGGTTCTCACAATGATTATGTCACTTGAAACGACAACAGTCTCGAGGGTGTGCGTGTCAGTAAGAGGTAAAGCTGTTTCCTCGAGGTCACTCTGAAAACTGCCCAAGGAACACACACACACACACACACACACACACACACACACACACACACACACACACACACACACACACACACACACACACACACACACACACACACACACACACACACAGGCCAACTCCAGTGACTGAGGAAATAATGAAGAAAGATGAGAGGACTGACAGTTTAGTAAAATGCTGACAGTAATATTTCATGTTAAAGCAGCCAGTAACAGAAGTTGTTCGTTTTTAATATCTGAGACTTTTTGCAGGTCCTCACAAGTCAAGCAAAAAAGTTCATTTAGGTCCTATCGAGGTGTCAACGTCTGTGCATCAGGTTTCCTGTCAGGAAGATGAGTGAAATTGGAATGTGGATATAGTGTAACCATACAAACTAGTACAGCTTGATCTAAAACTAACATGGTGTTTTACAGTTTTTTACAATTGCTTCAGCACAATTTTAAAAACATGGCTCAGAATTTAAAAACATGACACACATTGACACAACCACACACACAATATGCACAACACCTCAGACCCTGTGCACAAAGAAACACACTTGTAAAAACAATATACACATTTATATAAACCATATTATGTTACCCAATGAAACACACACATTTCACAAAGCTTACTTCGATGTGAACCAGCTACACACTGCTGTGTTAAACTTAAAACACTTTTAGCAATTCTACCTCTCAGTGGTTACATTACTGTAAGTAAAGTACACAAAGAAAGAGCAAATATACAACATGGTGAATTCACCAAACACAGCATAAGATCAATGCTGCAGACTATTGAAAATATGATTTATTTCTCTTCATATAGCCAAAATCAGTCAACATAGACGATCACTGGAAAACCTGTCCCAACACTGTAAACCCAGAAAACAGACAAATAAAAATACTGTACTACCCAGTACAGGTTAAAAGTACTGTAATGTAAAAGAAGAAAACAAAAAGAAATCTGAATAAAATAAATTAAATACTGCACATCTCTTCGCCTAGCTGGATCTGGCCAGAGAATTTCATCAACATTGCAGACAGTATCTTCATTGGGAAGACAACGTGGGAAGAGCAGTCTTGAATGACGGATCCATCCTTACACAGTTGCGGTGTTGATTTGGTCACAAGCCTCTTTTATGGCTTGAATGAGGGGCACCTGAACCTGGGGCCAGAGATCATAAACCTTCCACCGCCATGCCGAGAAAAACTCTTGGATGGGGTTTAAAAATAGAGAATATGGTGGAAGGTACAGGACTGTAAACAGTGGATGGTGCTGAAACTAGTTCTGTACCAGAGTAGAACGGTGGAATGACACATTGTCCCAGCTGACAATGTGCTGCATCTGGTGCATCTGGTTAATTACTCTTACAGTTTTTATGATTGCATAAACACTAAAAACAAAAGAATCACATGATTATCAATACCTTACACTCAAGGAGCAAAACATTGGGCCAGATTTTCACCACTATAAACACAAAGTCAGCCTCACACTTTTTGCAGAACAATACACACAGTCATTTGCAAAACACTAAACACACTTGTATACATTAGACACAGAAGTCTATCATGATGTCACTTCCTTGCAATTCCACAGCACTGATGGACAAATCACCACACTCATGAGCCATTTGGTTAAACACCCACATCAGGTGTGCAAACACATGATTGCTTTATTGTAGACACACCAATCAGGTTTGAGCACTATAAAAATGCAACAGGTGAGGTCACCTGCTTTCCACCAAAATGGAAGCAGCCAGAGGAAGATGAGAGAGGATGAGAGGGGGAATCTGTGGAGGACGAGCAGGAGGTAGAGGCAGAGGTCGAGGAAGAGGAAGAGGAAGACCTGAAGCAGGAGGAGAACAACCTCAAAGAAGAAGAGGACCAAATTTGTCTAATGAGATTCGAGCAACACTAGTTGATCACGTCGTGAATCATGGATTGACGCTGAGGGAAGCTGGACTAAGAGTTCAGCCAAATCTTAGCAGATTTACAGTGGAATCTTTCATAAGGACATTTCGACAAGAAAACAGGTAAAAAGAAAAAAAGTTGTTAACAGTTACAGTAATCAGCTGCTTGCTGTATTGTATGCACCATATCGACACTTTTGATACCTCTTCCTGTGTCATTTTACAATAGCTTAAATGTATTTTTTTTCTACATAGGATTGAGGGCCGAGAACGACAAGGAGGAAGGGGACCTATACTCACACCAGAGCAAGAGACAGAAATCATAAACATGGTTTTGGCCAATAATGCCATCAGGCTCAGAGAACTTCAAGCCAAAATTATTAGTGACAACACCATTTTCAATAATGTCCATCAGGTCTCTCTGACAACAATAGCACGCATCCTGAAAAAACATCAAGTTCACATGAAACAACTGTATCAAGTACCTTTTGAGAGGAATTCAGAGAGGATCAAACAGCTGCGGCATGAGTATGTGGAGGTATGTATTGTTCACTTTAACATTGTGATGCTACATACTGCACACGTAATAATTTTTACATGTAAATTTACTGCATACTAGACCTATGCTGAACTACACAATCTTGTCTTTCACTGTATTTCAGAGAGTTTTACAGCTGGATGCTGAGGAAATCCCACATGAATTTATTTACATCGATGAGGCAGGGTTCAACCTCAGTAAAGTCAGAAGGAGAGGCAGAAACATCATTGGCCACAGGGCTATAATTAATGTCCCAGGGCAACGTGGGGGTAACATCACCCTTTGCGCAGCCATTTCCCTGAATGGGGTCCTCCACCGTCATGCCAATATGGGCCCTTACAACACAGATCAAATTATCAGATTTTTGGACAGATTGCACAACCTCCTCCCAGTAAATAACCAAATGCACCAGATCCACTACTTTGTCATCTGGGACAATGTGTCATTCCACCACTCTGCTCTGCTCCAGAACTGGTTTCAACACCATCCACTGTTTACAGTCCTATACCTTCCACCATACTCTCCATTTCTAAACCCCATCGAAGAATTTTTCTCGGCATGGCGGTGGAAAGTTTATGATCTCTGGCCCCAGACTCAGATGCCCCTCATTCAGGCCATGGAAGAGGCTTGTGACCAAACTGACGCTGCAGCTGTGCAAGGATCGATCCATCATTCAAGACGGTTCTTCCCATGTTGTCTTCCCAACGAAGATATTGCCTGTGATGTAGATGAAATTCTCCAGGCGAAGAGATGTTTAGTATTTAATTTATTTTACTCAGATTTCTTTTTGTTTTCTTCATTTTCTTTACATATTTTTAACCTGTACTGATAGTACAGTATTTTTATTTGTCTATTTTGTGGGTTTACAGTGTTGGGATATGTTTTCTTGTGATTGTCTATGTTGACTGAATGTGGTTATATGAAGAAAATTAAATCATATTTTCAAAAGTCTGCAGCATTGATCTTGTGATGTGTTTGAATTTACTATGTTGTATATTTGCACTTTCTCTGTGTACTTCACTTACAGTAATCTATTCACTGAGAGGTCCAGAGGTAGAATTGCCAAAAGTGTTTTAAGTTAAACACAGCAGTGTGTAACTGGTTCAAACAGAACTAAGCCTTATGAAATGTGTGTGTTTCATATGGTAACATAGTATGGTTTTTATAAATGTGTATATAGTTTTTACAATAGTGTTTCGTTTTGCACAGGATCTGAAGTGTTTTCCATATTGTGTGTGGGGTTGTGCTAAATGTTTTGAAATTCCGAGCCCTGTTTTCAAAATCGTGTTTAAGCAATTGTAAAAAACTGTAAAATAGGAGACTGTGATCTGTGCTGTAAGGGCCCATATCAGCATGACGGTGGTTTTATAGTTCTCAAACCTGATTGGAGTGTCTACAATAAAGCAATCATGTGTTTGTACACCTGATGTTTGTGTTTAACCAAATGGCTCATGGGTGTGGTGATTTGTCAGTCAGCGCTGTTGAACTGCAAGGAAGTGACATCATGATAGACTTCTGTGTCTAATGTATACATGTGTGTTTAGTGCTTCGCAAATCACTGTGTGTATTATTCTGCAAAAAGTGTGAGGCTGACTGTGTGTTCATAGTGGTGAAATCTGGTCCCGTGTTTTGCTCCTTGAGTGCAAGGTATTGATAATTATGTGATTCTATTATTTTTAGTGTTTATGCAATCATAAAAAAATGTCAATACCCCTAAAAAGCCCTTTTGATTGGCTGTTAATTAAAACAAACAATAATAATAAGACAAACAACAAAAATAATGACAAAACTGTTATCTGTCATTTTTAAATAATACTATAATATTTCACTGCACTTTTAAAACTAGAAGTTATGAAAAACATATGGGCAAAAACACTAACATCTGGCAACACATACCATATTGCTAAACAATAATTTAACCTACCATTTTCAAACTATGCTCCTATCTTTTTTATGTTGAATCTCCATTTGTTGTACTTTGAAATATGTTGCAATATACATATAAATGATGCATATAATCTGTCATTTAAAATTTAACATTTTAAAATGGAGTCTTATATAATGCACAATATGTCTGCAGAATCCATCCATCCATTCTCTGTACACCGCTTAATCCTCACTGGGGTCGCAGGGGGTGCTGGAGTCTATCCCAGCTGACTTGAGCGAAGGCAGGGGACACCCTGGACAGGTCACCAGTCTGTCACAGGGCTACATATACAGACACATTCACACCTACGGGCAATTTAGAGTGATCAATTAACCTCAGCATATTTTTGGACTGTGGGAGGAAGTCGGAGTGCCCGGAGAAAACCCTCGCATGCACAGAGAGAACATGCAAACTCCATGCAGAAAGATCCCAGGCCCACCCCGGGATTCGAACCGGGATCTTCTCGCTGCAAGGCAAAAGTGCTAACCACTACGCCGCTGTGCAGCCCCTGCAGAATCCAAATAGTCTCAATGTTCTTATGAATATTGTTGTGATGAGAGAAGAAGTGGAAAATGCTTCAAAGTTTTAACAGGGTGAAAGCAGTGTAGCAACATTTTTTTTCACGAGAGGAGTTAATGTGATTAATTTGCAAAGGACAGAAACCTCTTTGTAATAAGACTCTAAGGTCACTTTTATAGTGGACAAAATGACTCTCGAGTATGTCCTAAGTGCTTCTAGCATAAATCAGAAAGGTCTTCTTTTATAAAAATTTTATTTCAAGAGTAGAACGTAGTCATGACCTTGTTTGCGACTGAAACGGAAGCACACTCAGCTCTCTAGTAGTCTGATTGACAGTTTCTGTGTTGCCTTGTCAATAATGTGAACTAAAGTCCATAGCATGACATAACATCATCATATATTTCTCTTGTTTTTTTCCCCCATGCCATACATCTTATTTGTGCCTTAAGCTGGTAATTGCTGCTCAGTCATTTAATTTCTCTCCAGCTTTAGCATTAATAGATTATGCACAGTCACACTGTTGTGTAAATGTCTTGGCATGTTGTTTCTGGGCCAAAGAAATCTATATTCACACTTACATGTGGAAGCTTTAGGTCCTAATACTGTATACTTCAATCAGAAAATTTGCTACTGAGCATTCCAGAGATCAAAGATTTCCACATCACATGAACAAACCTCAACACAAAAGAGTCAGCCGCATAATCAGTTTCTGTTGACTTATCAATGAAATGCAGTGCACAATACATAACATGTCATATCATACATTAACACTGGTGGGGGTCAGGTATTAACCTAAAAATAGCTTTCTTTTGGATACATAGTTTTTTGTTTTTTGCTTTTTTTTTTTTTTAAAAAAAAGGGGGGGAATAACTTTCAGTCGGTAGCCTACCTCTGCCCATCTGTCCCAGCTGTTCTCATATTGGCACAACAATCGAGTCAAACTTACAACACTCATCTGAAATAATCCCCCATTCCATTTCCTTTATTATTTATATCCCTCATTCACCAGTCTTTTATCTCTCTTCATTTCATCCTTCCCTTTCCCTATAGGTTGTTCTGCTGATTGTCTCCACGTTTTTCCACTTTCCTTCTCTCACTCCTCCCTGATAATGTAAGTCTCTCTCTTACACCTTTCTTTTCATTTAATGCCTCTCTCTCTATCCCATGTCATCTGACCAGAGTTTCAGAGTTCACAAGTGCAAATCTGCCCAGATAATCTCTCTCTCTGTGTCTCTCCATCCATTTCCTACCTTTCCCTTATTTCCACCTAATCCCCCTCTCTACTCAGATTAAAAAAGAGAGAGGGATGAGAAAATGAAAGACAGTTGCAAGGATGTCATTCTTGTGAGAGAAAAACACAGTGACACAGAGATCTCAAGTGGAAAATGGAAATAGCAGCAAATGATGGACAGATAAGGAAATACAGATGACCACAAAGAAAATACAGAGGAAGTGAGTAAATGAGAACTGTAAAGACAAGTCAAAAACAGACCTAACTGTGAAACAAGGGGGAGTGTCTTTGCAAGCCAGGAGTGATTTCACCATCCTCTCTCTTTTTGTTTCAAAACAACACTAATCCATGTATGTATTTGTAAGTGGGAGGCAAGGGTGAGAACAGGGCCAGCCAGAAGAACAACCCTTAAAGAGATTTGGGGTTCAGTGTCCAGTTCAAGGACAAACCAGCACAGATGGACACATCACAGGGTTTCACGTGTATTGATTGCTGTTGGCAAGAAATGCCCAGGTCAATTGTGGGTTACCTGCAGGCTAATAAAGTTCAAATTTAAGATATATATATATATATTTACATTGATACTGTAGATGACATTGGATTTAGGACAGATTTTTAAAAAACTTGGCAATTCTTGAGTATAAACATGGCAAGAATTAAAAATTATGTAGTACAACAGACTAAAAGTAGTAGAACAAAAGGTTATAGATTGAACCAAAAGAAATTTGAAAAATTGCTTGTCCAAAAAAAAAAAGAAGTCACACATTCTAATTTTTTGTCGGACTGCCTTTAGCTCTGAGAACAACACACATTCGCTGTAGCATCATTTCAATAATCTTCTGCAATGTCACAGCATTTATTTCTGTCCAGAGATGCATTAATTTTCTACCAAGATCTTATACCGATGATGGGAGAGTTGGACCACTGTGCAAAATCTTCTCCAGAACATCCCAAAGATTCTCAATGATGCTGAGCTCTGGAGTCTGTGGAGGACAAGCCATGTGTGAAAATGATGTCTCATGCTCCCTGAATCACTCATTCAAAATGTGAGCCCCATGAATCCTAGAATTGTCATCCTGGAATTTGCCATCAGAGAAGAAAAACTCCATTGATAGAAAGACCTGGTCATTCAGTATCTTCAGGTAGTCAGCTGACCTCATTCTTTGGGAACATAATGTTGCTGACGCTGACCACCCCCAAATCATAACTCTAACCCCCACAGGCTTATAGGTACTAGCCATGATGAGTGCATCACTTCATCTGCCTCTCTTCTTACCCTGAAGCCCCTATTACTTTGGAACAGGGTAAATCTGAACTCATCAGACCACATGACCTACCTATTAAATTGAAGCCATTTTTCTGATTAGCCTTATTGATCAGTGGTTTTCTTAGGGCTACACAGCTGTTTAGTCCCAGTCCTTTGAGTTCCCTTTGCATTGTGTGTGTGTAAATGCTCTTACTTTCACTATTAAACATACTCTGAGTTGTACTGTTGACTTCCAATGATCATCTACGAGTTTGTTCCGGCCACATTTTTTCCTCGAAGATGATGGTTCAGTTGTATAATTCCAGGCTTTAATTATGCGTTGGATGGTTATTAACCCAACTTAAGTAGTTTCAGACATCTTCTTTGTTGTTTTCTTTGCTTGACGCAGGCCAATAATTTGACTCTTCTGAGACAGACTAACATTCTTTCCGTGACCACAGGATATGTCTTCTGACATGGTTGTTTAAGAAATGAGAAGCTAATCACTGCATCAGCTAGGGTTAAATAAGTTGTTGCCAGCTGAAACATATTCATCACTGCAGTAATTATCCAATGGAAGGCTCTTACCTATTTGTTTAGTTAAATCCAAGTAGCATTTCTTTTTGGACAGGCAGTGTACATACAGTACGATTATGAGAACTGTGAGAAAATGATCCTACTTCTCCCTTAATTTATGATTTAAATTACTAGCTTCACATCTCCATCAGTGGAGCATGGCATTTATTTTATACATTATTGGATCAGTGAAAGTAAGTTCTAATGGTATGTTACAGGGTAGGGAACTTGTGATTAACAGGTTATGATCATATGGATTTGTGTCCTTGACTTCTGGCAATCCCAAACCAGTGTGCAGGGTCACAGCTATGACGTTCATGTTTTATATACAGTTTGTGGTTGAACTTTTACAGTTGTATAGCATTATGTGAAAATTCATGTCTGTAGTACACTTAGAAAAAATGAAGTGAACTGCCATTCATTCAGGATGATGAAAATGCTGATCTCAGGAACATGGAGGTATTGCAAAAAGGTCACAGAGACCAAGTTGCAGTGCAAAGTCCAGAATGCACTTTGGGATACAATAATCCAATAAATGAAGTTAACTATTTGGACCAAAGCAGTAGTAAGTCAGTCACGGGGATAAAGAAATTTGTTATGAAACAAGAGATAATGCTTTTGTCATTTACAAAGCTAAAACCCCATGACGCAAATGTAGCAATCTTCTCTTATTTATTCAAAGACCACTGAAGATCAGTCAAGAGCCTCAGAAACATGCTAATAGTGAAGAAGCAAAAGATGACCCTTTACCCTAAAAATTCCCAACAACATCGACTCTAGAAAAGCCTGGATGACACTTCTGTAGCCCACCAGAACAGCCTGAAATGCACATGAAAAGTGCTCTGGGAAGGAAATGTCATACTATTGTAATGTTTGTTGTGTCCCTTTACAGTTTTGAGAATGTTCCATACAACTCTAAAGCAAAATATAAAGCCTAACAACAATGACAATGCAAACTAATACCTTTGAGTGAGTCCTGTCAACTATAACAAGTAAAACAATAAGAGCACTCTGAGAGCGCAGTACTCCACCGCAGCTGCTCAGTCATTGTATAATTTCCAACAGACAAGTCTTGATAAGTCCGCAGTGGTAGATTTGTAGTAGGATTGCAATCGTGCTCACCAGCAGGCAGCTGATGTCGTGTTCACTTGTTGTCATAGTGAGGCTGTGCCATTATCTCGTAATAATACAGAAATGTTAAACAAATCCGTGGATCCAGACTATAAGCCGCATCCCTGCCAAAATCTAATCAAACTAATCTGGTCTTTGTGTCATTTCTGAACTTCCCTGCAAATTTCATCCAAATCCATATTCCATTTTTGAGTAATGTTGTGCACAAACAGAAAAATCTATGCCGATCGTCACATAACTCTGCCACATTCCTTGGCGGCGTAACAATATGCAAATATATACTATTTGTAGGGCAGCTGAGGAATACATGTCACTATTGTAAGGTTAGGGTGGCCCTTAATAATACAATATTATCTGATGTTACAATTTTTTGTCTTTTCCCATAATCACAAGCAAATTGGAGTTAAAGAACCATTGGTTTCTCTTTTATTACTTGTGGTTTATGGATCAACGCATTTATACTCAGTACATCCTTAATGTGTGAATAACAGCTTCTTTAAACAAAAGTGTTTTTGTTGTTTGTTTGCTTTTTGGGTATTGTCTGAAAATATTTCTTCAAAGTAGAGGACTGCATTGGGATTGGGGTCCTGCAGGTCCTGTGATATTCAACAGAATTCGAGCAGAAGCATGCAATTTTGACTTTGTTGCAGGTGGAAGTGGACAGTCAAAAAACAAACTGTGGGTCCCACGATTTACTGCAAATAGACAGGAGGCCTTTTACAATACAAAAGCAAAGCAAGGCAAGTCTGATGTGAAAAGATTTCTCAGTTGTTACTGACAAAGACAGAAAAGATGGACTTTGGTGCAAAAAATGTGCAAAGTGTTGACATACAACAGGCACAAATTTTCTACCCCGGTTTATTCTTGCTTTACTTGTTCCTGGACATATTAAATGATATACTGTTAAGAAATGTACAAAATCTGTATTTACTGCCCTAGAATAACTACTTCTTATGAAGCCTCATTATTACCAAGAATTATCTTAATACTGCACCATAAAATAACATGTTTTGCCTGTGGGATTGCAGAAGACACAAAACATCTATGCAACTCTATATTGTGCCATTGTAAAAGGTTGTTGTAAGCTATCCCTCCACTGTTGTGCATAAATACAGGTCTGGAATTGCATAACTGTGAAAGCACACAACAGCTCTGCTTCTTAGAAAAGCTAAAGTTAAATGGAGTTTGAATTTTAATACAGTAATCTCACTGCACTCTTTTCTTCTGCAATGATTTAAGGAGAGACTCAGAATCACCAACTGCTTATCTTGATGAGCAAATTCACAAAACAGCAGAAAAGTCAATGAATTTGCATTTTATTTAGCTTTTTCTTTGTTAGAATTTTATCTGACAGACTAAATACACTCATGTAAATGCAAAAATGCACTTTTTTGGCACATACTGGGTACATAAAAAATCAATACTGATAACCCTCAAGACCCTCTACAATATGAACGGCAGAATAAAGATAACCACTGTGCTTTGAAAAAGTGGACTCAGGTGGCCTAAAGGCAGTACTTCCCACAAGCATCTGTTTAGCACTATTAGCTGAAATCTGAGGTGGCCAGTGGGTACATTACCTAACGCATAAATAGATACCCTGAGCAGTTGGAGTGAGGGATGGAGGGAGGGGTGAAGGCCTAGTGTGAGAGAGGGAAGGTCAACTCCTGTTAACAATGAGTCCATTGATTCCAAGTTCCTAGCCTCTACTCAGCCCTTCGTTCTTCCCCCATCTTCCATCTCTCCTTTTCTGACATTTTCTTGTCATTGTCTGTTCATCACCTTTTCTGCCCCTTTCTTTTTAACATCTATAATGCTTTACGTCTCAGACACTTGAGATGATACTGAATAGGTTTTCTCTTTTCTTTTGTTTTTTTTTTTTTTTACCCAAAATTCTGTTCACTCTTCAGTTCAAACTTACTTCTTTGCCCCCCACCCGCCAACCCCTCCCTACACACTTTTTTTTTCTTGCCTGTTATCACCCCACATCCTCCTTTCCATTTAGGTAGCAGCTTTCAACTGCCCACAGCATACAAAGGATCGCTTGTGTCATGCTTTTCTGTGTCAGTGTGTCTCAGTGCTTCGAGATGAATTTGTAGCATACATGTTTCGTTACATCCTGCAAACACGGCTTTCAATAGCAGACAACTATTGATGCCAGTACACTCCACACTTGTCCACTGTGAAGTAAATGTAGCCACTTTAACATGTGGGGAAATCCTCAGTTTTATGGCCTGACAACTGTCAGCTTGATATCGATGGATAAAATGCCATAACAATTGCATCAAACTACTAGAAAAATACAAGTAGGATTTCTTTCCCTGGCAACCTGAACTTGACCTGTTGGAAGTGACTGCAAGCTCTCTACTGTAACACGTTTATTGCCTTCTACCAGATTTGACAAGAAACAATGTCCGACTCTTGCAGTTCTCTCTATTTCACTGAAAAAAGCACCTGTCCCATAAATAGCATTATTATGAGAAGATTACAGATTCCTATACACAGTATTACTACCATCATCTAGTGGCGGTAACTGGAGTACAGCACAGACAATGAGCAAAATGGGCCAAAATTACAGTATTACCACAAGGTTGGTCTCTGAGAAAGACACCACTGAAAATTAGACAACAGACTGCATAAAAGAGGCAGTAACTAGACAATGGCACCAGGGCATAGTTGGAGTCTGGTATTTAAAAGCCAAGCCCAGCGGTGGTGACAGTGAAGGGTACAACAACAATATACAATTACCTCAGAATCCTCTATGAGGTGAAAATAGTCTGCACAGTACATTTTTTATGCTGTTTATCATTGGTTATTTGCATGTGAACATCATTTTGAACACAAACATCTATGGCAAAGAAAACTTGAAATGAAAGCTGACTTGATTTGTCCCATGTGTCATCACTATGATTTTTGCTGATGGAAAGAGTACTGTGGGACTACACTTTATAAGGTCACACTGTTGAAACCTGTTCTTGAATTCTCTGTCTATTGTTTGTATACCAACCTAGTTCCAAGTAATGAAAAAATTAACCCTGTCATTTTACTACGGTTGGGCAATAGGACAAAGGTTTTTTTATTCCCCACCATCCTACTTTCAACCGCCAGTTCAGTAGAGACATGCTCAAATGATAAAGATAATTACAGGTCATTGGCATTACACCATCTTTAGCCCACCCACGTTAAGGTCAAAGTTTCTGCACATACATCTGCCATTCCCATTTTATTGAACATTGTACAAATCATCTGAGCTTAGTTGTGCAATGGATAGTAGCTATTACAGAGCTTTCCATAAGCGTCAGCAGCTGGCCAAAGAACCGACTACTGATTTAGGTTCAGTTGGTTATTTTATTATACTAAGTTTGGGGTCTAATGATTGTGATTTGCTATTTACGCATATGTTACTACCACTACTGTCTGTTTTAAAATAATGCAAGCATGATGAAAGAGAAATGTGTGCATCTTTCTTTACCGTCCCATCCACATATGTCCTATCAATGCGTGTGCGTCTGCGCAACTGAGAGGCTGTGTCCAAGTAGAGAGCAGAAAATCAATAATTTATGACCGCACTGATTTTAAAGACAAGGGACATCCTCATTAGACAGGCTACTATGGAAAACACCAGTGGCAGCAACTTGGTGATTGAACAGTATGCATTAGAAAATCTAATGAAAGCATTGCATTTTCCAGAGACACCAGTCAAATATTTCTGTGCTTTATGAATAAACAAACAAATAAATTATCTTTATTTACTTTACAAATTTAATGATAAGTTAAGGTGATTTGAGATGATTTTGATTTGAGTCAGGGCTGCACAGTGGCTTGGTGGTTAGCACTTGTAGCTTGCAACTAGAAGATCGTTGGTTCACGTCCCAGTCGTCCCAAAATGTTTCTGTATGGAGTTTGCATGTTCTTCCTGTGCATGTATGAGTATTCTCTGGGTATTCCGGCATCCTCCAACGGTCCAAAAACATCCATCCATTGTTATCCATTGTTGTACACAAATGACATACTGTATGTGTGCTACGAGGTGGCACTCGAGTGTTAAAATAAATGACTGCATATTATAAGTAAAATGTTTCATGAATTATTTTTACCATTGGTCAAAAATTCACTAAATGAAAATTACCTTTGATGATGGTTATGCACGTGGCTCTGCAAGACTAATCAAGGGACGTGTCAAGGAAACGTAAAAGAACAGTATGACAGATGCAATTACTGCAAATGTAGAACAAACAGCCTTTCACATTGGGAATGAAAAAAGTGTTGATACAAACATCCAAACAGTAATTTATACTGAACTACACTGGTTGTTTGAGAGGCAAATTCGAGATACAATAATTTGGGCAAAAAATATCTTGATTGTTGAACGTGCCTAGCCAGGCCAGATATTACTGCTGCCATGGGCTTCTTTAGGAGTGACGGCCCCTGTGGGTCTCTCCTGTCAGCGGTCTTTGTATGATGATGTCACATGGTTATGGCCTAACTGTCAGGTCACATCTGTCACTAGCCAGGCTTACAGTGTTATGCAAGCATTAACTACTGAAGTTCCAAAAATTTCTGAAGTTAAGTGTAGGCAAAAGAGGTGCTTTCTTTCAAAATAAGTAACAGTAGTTTTCTGATTACATCTGAAATTCTGGAGTGGTTGAATGCAGCTTAAATATTTAAATATATTTACTAATATGCTAATAAGCTCAAGTCCATATCTAAGCACTCACTCACTTTAAAGGTATTTATATATATATATATATATATATATATATATATATATATATATTTATATATATACAGTGCCTTGTGAAAGTATTCGGCCCCTTTGAACTTTTCAACCTTTCGCCACATTTCAGGCTTCAAACATAAAGATATAAAATTGTAATTTTTTTGTCAAGGATCAACAACAATTGGGACACAATCGTGAAGTGGAACGAAATTTATTGGATATTTTATACTGTTTTAACAAATAAAAAACTGAAAAGTGGGGTGTGCAATATTATTCGGCCCCTTTACTTTCAGTGCAGCAAACTCACTCCAGAAGTTCAGTGAGGATCTCTGAATGATCCAATGTTCTCCTAAATGACTGATGATGATAAATAGAATCCACCTGTGTGTAATCAAGTCTCTGTATAAATGCACCTGCTCTGTGATAGTCTCAGGGTTCTGTTTAAAGTGCAGAGAGCATCATGAAGACCAAGGAACACACCAGGCAGGTCCGAGATACTGTTGTGGAGAAGTTTAAAGCCGGATTTGGATACAAAAAGATTTCCCAAGCTTTAAACATCTCAAGGAGCACTGTGCAAGCAATCATATTGAAATGGAAGGAGTATCAGACCACTGCAAATCTACCAAGACCCGGCCGTCCCTCTAAACTTTCACCTCGAACAAGGAGAAGACTGATCAGAGATGCAGCCAAGAGGTCCATGATCACTCTGGATGAACTGCAGAGATCTACAGCTGAGGTGGGAGAGTCTGTCCATAGGACAACAATCAGTCGTACACTGCACAAATCTGGCCTTTATGGAAGAGTGGCAAGAAGAAAGCCATTTCTCAAAGATATCTATAAAAAGTCTGGTTTGAAGTTTGCCACAAGCCACCTGGGAGACACACCAAACATGTGGAAGAAGGTGCTCTGGTCAGATGAAACCAAAATCGAACTTTTTGGCCACAATGCAAAACGATATGTTTGGTGTAAAAGCAACACAGCTCATCACCCTGAACACACCATCCCCACTGTCAAACATGGTGGTGGCAGCCTCATGGTTTGGGCCTGCTTTTCTTCAGCAGGGACAGGGAAGATGGTTAAAATTGATGGGAAGATGAATGGAGCCAAATACAGGACCATTCTGGAAGAAAACCTGTTGGAGTCTGCAAAAGACCTGAGACTGGGACGGAGATTTATCTTCCAACAGGACAATGATCCAAAACATAAAGCCAAATCTACAATGGAATGGTTCACAAATAAACGTATCCAGGTGTTAGAATGGCCAAGTCAGAGTCCAGACCTGAATCCAATGGAGAATCTGTGGGCAGAGCTGAAGACTGCTGTTCACAAACGCTCTCCATCCAACCTCACTGAGCTCGAGCTGTTTTGCAAGGAAGAATGGGCAAGAATTTCAGTCTCTCGATGTGCAAAACTAATAGACATACCCCAAGAGACTTGCAGCTGTAATTGCAGCAAAAGGTGGCGCTCCAAAGTATTAATGCAAGGGGGCCGAATAATATTGCACGCCCCACTTTTCAGGTTTTTATTTGTTAAAAAAGTTTAAAATATCCAATAAATTTCGTTCCACTTCACGATTGTGTCCCATTTGTTGTTGATTCGTGACAAAAAATTAAAATTTTATATCTTTATGTTTGAAGCCTGAAATGTGGCGAAAGGTTGAAAAGTTCAAGGGGGCCGAATACTTTCACAAGGCACTGTATATATATATATATATATATATATATAAATGAACAACCGAGTGAAGTTCAAAAAACTGTTTCATGATAGCGAGAGGGGTTATTATTTCAGAGGGCAACTTAATTTTAAGAAATGTACGCTGACAAAGCTAAAAAGAGACAGTGTCTTTCTGTTTGTGGGGTTAAAATGTGGAACAAGTTAAGTGATGAAATAAAAAGAAGTACAAATATTCAATTATTTAAAAGAAATTATAAAACATTTGTCCTTTGTAAGTATGCTGGAAATGAAATATAAAAAGGTATTTCATTTTCAATATTAATGTTGCATGTTTTGCTGTAAATGTTCATTATGCCTTTACTGCAGATTGCCGAGAATAAGTAATTCAGTTGTATGCTGCTAAAACTGTATGTCAGTTTAATTTCATGAATATAAGATTGTAAAGGGGGTAGGTTTCTATAAGTTTAACTTCAACCTACTCCTTTTCGAAAATGTTTTGTAATCAGTTTGATTTCTGAATTGTTTTTTATTTGTTTTATTCGAAATAAACATTTCAATCAATCAATCAATATATATATATATATATATATATATATATATAGTTGTGAACAAAAGTTTCCTGACAATGGTAAAGAGAGCAGATTTTGTCATTTTTCTAAGTGACCTTTAATAGTATAAAATAACCTCAATGTATAGTTGTTTTTGTGACAAAGGCACATAGGTTTCAGTAATTCCATCATTGAGAATTTGGAGTTACAGGGGTCATCGGAAACTCCAGACTGCCACTGTTTCCAAGTGTATGAAAATTATTATTCACTGCTGTATGTGTTCAACTACAAAATGCTATAATAACAACAAGAAATATGGAAAATTCTTTTTGCTTGTCATTGCACATGCTCTGGGACATAGGGGCTACCTGTCTGGTTCAGTTTTCCTCCTAAATACTACGAAACTGTGTTTGTAAGTTTCTCATCTCAGTTCTGGAGGTATGTGCTGTTGAGTTAATTAGTCACTTCAACAGAATTATGACAGCAATATCTTCATCTTAAACAAAGTCAATAGTCAGTCATTCTTACTACTGTTTAAAGGTTGTAGCAGGTCAAGCAACCAGTTTGAATAGAATTTGGCAGAAGATACGTAGGGCTGAGGTCTTAACTGATTTCTGAGGTCTTTAGACTGTGGTGGAAATGCAGACAACTATTGGTCTGAATATTTTCTTCCTTTCCTGGGACAAAAAAAATTGAAACAAAATGTGTACATCAAAACCACTTTGACACTGTAAGAAGTAGAAAAATGTCTGGTACTGAAATCAGGCTCCGTTGAATGCAGAGCAACCACCATCATCCCCTTTGACACGCACGCATGCACGCACACACGCACACACGCACACACACACACACACACACACACACACACACACACACACACACACACACACACACACACACACACACACACACACACACACACACACACACACACACACACACACACACAGAGTGCTTCAACGGAAACAGCTTTTCTTCAAGAGCTGCCTTCCAAAAACACTTGACAAGAACAGAAATTGGCAATTCATTCCTTCACTTGTTCATTTTTTTCCCTTTCTCTCCCCCTGCTCATTTTTTTATTGATCGTAATCACTTGTTCCCTGCACGTGTTCAAATTGCAGAGTGGGTTTTTTTCTTTTTTTTTCCCTTCCTCAATTGCAAAAAGAATGGCCTAATCAAGGCAAATTGGCGCTAATCTTCTCACTCTTCATAACAGGAGGTTTTGAGAGAGAAGCAGAAAGGACATTTTTAACAAAAACTAACAGGATAGACAGCAAAACACATTGAAGAGGGAATAACTGTGAAGCAAATAGACAATGCTGAGCAGTGATCCACGGAGAAAAACACGAGACACAGATGGAGAGACAGTGAAAGGATTTGAATGGAACCTACCAACTTGTTGAGTGATCTAACAGTTGAATGGCACTGGTCTGCTGCCAAGTCGTGTCATTCCCTTCTGTGCTTCTGAAACTAAGGGCAGAAAGACAAGAAAATGTATAAAATCAGTAACAACAGCAGATGAGGATTGGTGCAAGTATCAGTCTTAAAGCTGCATAAACCACTTTCCTGTATGCTTGTGTAAATTGTTACTCTCTCTCTTGCACACAGCCATATAACACAGGGACCAAGTAAAATTACTGCCAGTAAAGTAGGAGTAGACAAGAGGGAACAGACATGTAGAACAAATGAGATTTTCCTTCCCTTTCTTCCTTCCAGGTTATGTTATTATCAGCAGTATGACATGATCGGAAGATAAGATAAATATATAAAAGAAAACCACTCATGATAACATGTCTTTTTGTTGGTGACACTGGCACATCTTTTGTACACCAAAACATCCAAGTCCAGATTGCCCTTTCAGAAATTTGAGATCTAACATGATACCGCTTCAGCTTTATCCATTTACAGTCTGGCATAATGTTTAGTTCCAAATGATAACATCTTCCTCATGATGTTAAGAAAAATTGGAATCTGTCAGAAATACATATGAATTTCAGAACATTTTAGTATTTGGTTGTCCTCCTATTGCCTGAACAGCACTTGGCAATGTGACTGCACTATTTTATGCAAGACCTGTTAAGCCATGTTATCCCAACACGATGTGCCAATGTTCCAAAGAGCTTCTTCTGTCATGAGTGTTTGGTGTCCTCGGTATTCAAGAGCTCTATAAATGTTCAGTGGGGTTGAGATTAGGTGACACTGGCACGAAGTCCATGGCATTCAACACTCCCTCATCTTTCATGTGAAGAAAAAGTTCTTCAAGGCTTTGAGGTGTGTTTGGGGCTCATTATCTCACTGAAGTATGAATTGTTCTCCATGAAAATGCAAAACACAGGGTGGAGCATGTCTCTGAAGAACACAGTTCAACTTCTCCTTTGTCAGGGTGAAGTTGATTTGCTGCAGTCTCCGACTCCAGAGTAGCAAAATTTTCCAAGACAGGTCCAGTGTTTGCAAAGATGGTTGAATTTGTTATTTTTTTTTCCACTGGAAAATTGGTTTACTGTTGAAGCCTACGGTAACTGATGTGAAGATCAGACATACCAACTTTTAACTACTTTTCGAGCCACCTACAACTAAGCATTTGACTCAAGGGCGTACCTGAAGAGCAAGATTATGTATCTGTATTATTTCTATGGCAAATAGAAAAAATACAGTTTTCCTCATAATGGTGTCTGTGATAACTTCTAGAAAAAAGTCTGAATATGATGAAAACTGGATGGAGGATGAGGGGATGTGAATTACAAAGAGGAGCAAAGAAGGCTGAAATGGGTCGTGAGAAAAGAAAAACTATTCCTGCACTCAGACGTGGTCTGTGTCCAGTTTCTTTTTTCTAAGGTCACTAATAAATGTGAATGAATATTTAATTTTTTCATGAATTTCTATGTTGTTTGAGTCAGAGAACACTTGTCTCTCTCAAGGTTAAACACATGTGATCAGATGGACATTCTCTCCCTCTCTAAACTTTGATGTGCCCTAAAATCAACTTTCTCTACACAAGCCGGACATTTGACCACAGGGATTAGTGCATTACTGTACAGACCAAGGGGAGAAAGAGAGAGAGGACATGAAGACAGAAAATGTAAGTCAGAAGAATGTGTTTTTTCTACAGTCATCAAATAAAAATTCACAGAGACAAAATGTTTGCATGTAGGAAAGTCCACAGATACACATACCAGAGAGGTCCAACTCTTCAATGTGACATTGAGCTAATCAGATTTGAGGGGGAAAGTGTTTGATAAACAAATTGCTCTCTCTCCACCTCAAGCCTCCCTGTCTTCTATAGCTCTCCCCCACTCGCTCACTAATCAGCAGAAGAGCTTTTAGAGTGCAGAGAGGAATTTGTATTTACTCACTAATTCGTGTCAACAGCCAAATCTACTCCATGACGATGAATAAACAACTATTTACCCCATAACCACATGGAAAAGCCAAACTCCTTCATAAAAGCTACAAAGCATATTAGCAGCAGGGCACCAGCAGCCAAATGAAAGGGATTGTGAAATAAATTCTGAAAACTGTTAATGTGCATGCAATGTCACATGTGCGTGAATCGGGTTCAAATTTTGTAGTCTCTTGATTTGAAACTGATGGAAGCTGGTATCAGTGAGGATGTGGGAACTGCTCTTGATTATGAGCACATCTGAAATGGTGTTCACCTGCTTTTTAAAACTTAGTCTGCATTTGATTCATCACCAAACTTTGCTTGCTTAGACTGACTAAGCTAATAGGTACATGCCACAGAGAGGCCGTACATATGCTTTTTCTTGTCCTGTGAGAAATACAATTCCCAATATGCAAAGAAATACAATTACTGTAATAAACTACTACTAACAACTTCTTCTTCTTTTCCTTTTGGCTTTTCCCTTCAGGGGTCGCCATAGCGAATCAATTGCCTCCATCTAACCCTGTCTGCTGCATCCTCTTCTCACACCAACTACCTTCATGTCCTCTTTAACCACATCCATAAACCTCCTCTTTGGTCTTCCTCTAGGCCTCCTAGTAATTAAAAAAAACCTGGCAAATAGTATGTGATCAAATGACGCTACAGCTAAAAACTATCCCCCATCTGCAAAATAAAGTGATACACATTCTGATATAGCTTGTGACAAACCTAAGAACACTCTTCTGTATTTTTTTAGAGATCAGGATTATGCATCTCACTGCTGTTCTCCTGCAATCCCACCACTGCAATGAGGAGACAGAAGGATTTTAAGGCTCTCTCTGCAAGGCCTCTTTCATGATGGAGATAGCATGCAAAAAGCTTTTTTCCTAAAAGACCTAAAAGAGAGAAATATTACATGTTCAATGTCTAAAGAGGCCATTAGAGACTGAAGCAAATGGAGAGGAGGTCCAGAGAGCATTTGGATAGCACCTTTGTAGTGATAATGAGATACATGTCACCCTGTCACCTCTGAACTTAACATGTGACACATGCATCACCGAACAGTTCGCCTACACTGCACTCAAAATACAAGTCCATCTGGTAAATAGGCCAGTTTCTCTTTTTGGTGTACATCATTATTGAGATATCTAACAGCAGTTTCATGATCCATGTCAAGAGAATCAAGCTTTGTAGTCAACTTACAAATATACTGTGCTTAACAACAAGATGGCGCCGCAGTGTTTGGCCTGCCACTTGCTCCTCTGTTTACTGATTTCATTTTACTGTGTTAAGCGCCTTGTGCACCTTTTGGCTGTTGGAAAGCACTATATAAATAAAATTTGATTGATTGATTGATTGATTAGACCATCTGTCATAAAAACAAGAAAACACAAACATTTTTTAAAAAAAGTCAAAAACTTGTTTCAAACTAAAAGTTGTATTGTTATTTATTAGCCAAGCAACAAACTGGAACTACTAAATAGTTCTTATTCACATATAAAACAAAAATCATAACATTTTGTAGGGCCTCCTTTGGCCCTGAAAACAGCTTACATTGGTAAGCATTGTTCTTTCAGTCTCTGCTTGAAGATTAACAGTGGTCTTCCTTCTGTCTTCAGTACTTCAAATCTTGAGGTGCCTGACCGCTGCTTCAGTTAGATTTCATTTTCAGCCTCTTCCTTGGTGTATTTTGTAAGTTCCAGTCTCTGCAAGTGAGTTCAAGGCATACTTGACCACACTGTGAGAACGCTTTATGTCTTGCCAGATTTGTCTCAAAGGTCATCCAGCTTCATGAAGTGCTTTAATTCGGACAATGTCTTTCTCAGTGAGTTCCCGACGCTTTGCCATTTTGAACAGAAGTGAGGAATTTCAAATTGAATTCATGTTTTTATATCCCAATTTGAACCAGGACACAGGAATTCTCCAAGAAGTCAGACATTAATCCAGAATAACATACAATCACGAAAACAATTACTTTCTGTTTAGGAATACAAGCAAACAATTGTAATTTGGCAATGGATTTTCTCAATCAAAAAAGATCATAATTTGGTTTACTATTTTTTTTTCAATTTTTGTGTAAAACAGTAAATTAAAAAAATTCATGGATAAGAGCAATAATTAAATTTTAGCATTAAATATATCAATTTGATTACAGAGCTTGGTGAATTAACCATTACGGAAACATGAAAAAATATTTTGGTAATCAGCAATACTGTTAATTTAGACAGTGGTGGTAAACACCTTACACTGGGTGGTGGTCTAATACATTTGTTAAGCACGGTATATGTGCATAGTTTCAAGATATATTGTTATTGACCAATATATTGTGTCTTAATTACAATTAGGGAAGTCATTGATCATGTCAGATTCAATGATGTTACATTAAATTGTGTTAAATATTTGGTTTGCTTCAACATGACCATGTGAAGGTGTGTAAAAGCAGGTAAAAAAAACAAAGTTTTTCTCTCGAGGAAGAGCTTGACTGGCTAGTTAGCCCTATCCGCTTTGCTGCTCATCATCAGTGTAAGATCTCTCTCAAAATAACTTTTATCTAACGATCTGAAACCTCGTGCCAACTCTCTACTTCGTACATTGTTTGAGCCAGTTTATGGTGAATGGAAGAGGCCCCAAAGCAAAATTCAGTGGAACAAAGATCAATACATATCTGTGATCACAGACCACACAAGTTAGAAAACAAGAAATCACCAAAACCAAACTGAATATGTCAGTGATTTTGTGTAATTATTGTGAGGTGATCATGTTTACAC
The DNA here is from genome assembly GCF_021347895.1 of Acanthochromis polyacanthus. Classification (NCBI taxonomy): domain Eukaryota; kingdom Metazoa; phylum Chordata; class Actinopteri; family Pomacentridae; genus Acanthochromis; species Acanthochromis polyacanthus. The sequence goes on along the minus strand of NC_067115.1, from coordinate 41,330,149 downwards.
CTATCTGACATTAAAGTGAAGTTGCAGAGGGTTGTCCTTACTTCTGTTGAAAAATGTATTTTTGTTTCTCAATCCCAGAAACATTCTGTTTTGTGAAGATTTAGCCTATCATTACTTTCGGCTTATCATAAATGGCTTAACTCTTCTGAAAAAAACAAACAAACAAAAAAGAAACTTCAAACACAACTTAAAGCAATTGCAGTTTAGCTTTATCCAAAGAGTCAACATGTACAACCAGAACAACTTAACCAGCAAGAAAATGACTGCCAGTTCATTTGACTCCATGATTGATACATTTATTTTCCTATACATCTTCCTGTCAGTAAATACATTCATCTGTTTGTCTGTGCTCTGTATCCCTCCTAGCTAGAGGCCTGTTTCACTCTGCCAAGGAAGCAGGATAACATGCTGCTCGTAGGAGGGCTGGCTGAGCCATGCTGTTCCTCTTCCATATTTATGACTGAGAGGTGTGCAAGGAATTGCTTCCACACCCCCTCCCACTTTATCTCTTCCTCTTTATCTTCCAACTGTCTTTCAATCCATCTGTCCATCCTTACATAGTACCTGTAGATTCTTGGGTTTTTCCACCATGGGAAACCAAATTTATGACAATTATGTCTTTCAGTTTCAAACAGGATTCCACCTCACACTTCCGCAGTTTCTAAAATCTGTCAGTTTAGTTTTTATCAGCAACCAAGCATTCACAGTGATTAATGCAAGTGAACTTTTCTCTTGTACATCTTTCACATCGTTGTGTCTTTATTTCACAGACTGATGATAAATGATTACTTCTGTGACTTTGGTTGGGTTGGGTTCTGTTCTGTGTGACATTTCATCTCTCCATTTCATGTTATTTTTCAGCTTGTCTGAAAACACAAAATGACGGAGACCTTGAATAAACAAAACAGTAAAGAAAAATTCTACAAAATGAATTTATAAATTCATAAACTTAAGAGAATGTGCAGTTTAGCTCTAAATGGTCCATACATTCAAGATTACTTTATTGTCATTGTGTCAAGATATAGGTTGAAATTACTGTGCACTGTCTCAGTTATATGCATAAAAGAAACAATCCTCATTCAAAACATGTTCTCATACACACTTTCAGGCAATCACATAACTTCCAACAGGAAACTTAAAAAAAAGCATTTGTGAAAGATGCTGCACAAAAATTGTACAATTAATGAATAAATGAATAACAAAATTACACAAAAATGTTGAGAGATTTGATGTTTTACTGATTGCAGAGCCAACTTTAGTGTGATAATGGATCTGGGATAGGAACAGTTTGTTTATCTTGTAATGCATGTTATGATGGACCTGTGACATTTGAGTGAGATCAGATGTTCAAACAGCTGATGGGCAGACTGGGACGAGTCCTGCAGGATGCAACTTATTTTCTAAAGGCAACAGAGTGTGAATAGAGAAAAGAGAATAGAGAGTGTCTGATAATTTTTTGCTGGGCAATGTATTTTTTAAAAAATAAGTAAGGAAAAATAAATGGTATAGTTCACAACAAACAAAAACAAGATGTATATGGAATGCCAAACTTAAATTATAAGTACATGCTACATTTCTTGATAATCTGAAAATGACAGAATCAAGTTGAATGCGAGTCTGTATATAATTGTCACCACTTACGATAAAACTTGCACATATTTATTTGATGAAGTGATAAAGCAATCTGCATTAGAGAAAATGTGAGTCCCAGGTAAAAGCATTCAAGATCGGTATATTGCTTGATTTGAGAGAACACTGGTGATCTTGGATGCTTAAATGTGATTATTAAAAAGTTTGGTTTTCCCTCCTGATTGCCTTGAATGTTAATGACCAATCAAAGAAGAGGGAAAACAAACACACCCTACACACAATCAAAGCTGGTGATGGCTTTGAAAAGCAAAACACACCCTGTACATAATAATACAGTAAGCTGAAACACATCATCTTCTCAATCAAATCCAAAAGACAAACAGTGGAGTTATAATGATAACATTTAACCCTTTGATGACTATCATCTCCTGTATAAGATATCAACTGCCCAGACTTTGCTGCATAAAGACAAACACAACACATGAGATCCAAATAGCTCTAAGAAAATGGTAAATAATGCAGCCAGTCAGGGCAAGAGCCGTACTGCACCAGCTGCCCTGTAAGCTACAGCATTTCAAATGAAAAACTATGTCTACGGAGTGAGCTTCATAGGCTTCAGATTCTGAAGATATAAAAAAAAAGAGAGGAGCCACGCTGCATGAGTATCTGATCAAAAATAAAAACGTGCAGTTTCTCTTTTCCCTGCAAAGCACTCCAGTGATAATAAGATATGACAAAGTAAGGGTGGTACACATTAGGTCTAGCAAGATCATGGGTGAAGTGGACTTTAAAATGAAACGCTTTAAGTGGGCATTTGAAAAAAACAGAAGATGTGTATGTCTGAAGTTAAAAAAAGCCCAGAATAAGAAATAAATAGGGCATATCATTCACAATTTCAGGTCTATATTTTTATTTTGTGGCTTTACTAGCATATCTGTACATGTGGGCATGTACGAACAAGCTGCTCTTCATTCAACAGAGGAAAGATAGCTTTACAAATAATACCTCCAGAGCAGAGTAAAGCCTAATCGGCAAAGAGATTTTTTACATTCCTTAACTTTTTCTAAATATGACCATGTAGAACACTGAAATCAGAGCAGTATATAAATTATGCTCTGTCTTTCAAATGTTCTGTATCAAGTGGACATGAATGTAAAGAACAGATTTGCAGAAATCTTGCAATGTTGCCATTTTAGATAAATCGCTTCAGATAAATCGCTTCCCCATATGAATAAGCTCTCTCTCTCTCTCCCTCTCTCTCTCTCTCTGTGTGTGTGTGTGTATTTCTGGAACCACACAGATGTTACCAGCATTTCCCTCTCTCTTCTGTCTTCCTCTCCCTTTCTTTCTATTTGTTTCTCATTCATGTTCAAAGCAGCATCTCCTTGTGTGAAGTTGATTATGATAATAGACGGGTGATTGTTACAACATTTTTAAAAAAACCTGCTGCTGTAATTGTTCATCAGTGAGCAACAATTTTCGACTTGATTTCAAATGGTTGGTCTGTGCACGTGTGTGTGCATGTGTGCCTGATACACACAAGCTCAGAGATAAGCGGTGAAAGGATGAGGCCGGATATGGGTTGAACTGTGATCAAATGTCAGTCAGGTTTAAACCTTTAATGCCTTTGGAAAAATACAAAGGCAAAAAATAAATGACCAGAAGAACAACAGACAGAAACAAAAGAAGCAAAAAAGATACTGAAAACAAAATGACTGGTTGTCATTGTTTCTTATTATTTTCATGTCTCATTAAAATTTCTTAATTTGCTATTTCAGCATGTAAATGTCTTCCACATTTGCTATTCAGTGAAACCAAACTCTTTATTACTAAAACAATACACCAGCTCTGCAGCATGTACACATTAAAATTTGTGAATGTTTAATTTCTGTTGAGAGGCAGCAATTTGGGGGAGCTCAGCAATATAATATAGTATAAATCTTGTGTATTGTACCGTGCAACAGTTTACAATGAAGGACAAAATATTATAAATCACAAAAAATATGCCAAATATTGCGACTGCTGGTACGACTGACCTTGAAACTATTTAGTGACTGTCTGCCGACTAAGTCTCTTAGGTGGTTACATTCAACTGTAATATGGATATTTTACATGACATTTCTACATTTGGGCCCTTCATTCACACACAAGCAGCATTATAGGTCACTGATTATTTTTCAAAGGCCTTTTAAAGTGAAGATTTTTAAAAATGCCACTTTATCTTTGTCTTTGTAGACATGTCAAATAGAAAGTCTGGGATAATGTCACACTTCAGTTCAGGCGAGCCCATTGTTGTTTTGTGTAATGAGCCTGAAACGTGAACAACAACTGCAGATACTTTACATTTAGTTAGCACTAACATGTACTAAAATTTGCCATTGCTGTGTCAATTCACTGGCATGCTAAAGCCTCTGCATCAACTGTTTTCACCGACAGATTTTAATTTTTTCAAACATTTTTTTTCCAAAAGGAGGGGGGAAAATTTACATTTGCAAAAATGTAAATTAGTGCTGAGAAGGCCTCAGTATCAGATTTAATAACATACTTTGCCTTGTGTCTACATGTAAAACAATGTATCTCTATGATGGCATAAGTTAGGTTTGCTGTGAGTGCAGGATTTTCAGATCTGTTTAAAGCAAAGCCAGATTCAATGGTACGTTTCATTGAGGGCCACATTACTGGATCGTTTCCGTTACTCTCTGCTAGTACTGCTAATGTTGCAATGACAAACTAGCCTTCCTATAGTTGTCTCCTTGACTGTTTCCATTTACCTGACTGCTATTTTGCATTTGCACCAGTGCAGTTATGGGAAAAAAAAGCACTGGCCTCCATGACTCTATATTTTTAGTCAGAGAGCAATGTATTTAGTTTTATATTTATGTTCATCTTTCATTCTATTTTGCTGTCATGCTTATCATGTTCACTACCTTGGAACACACACACACACACACACACACACACACACACACACACACACACACACACACACACACACACACACACACACACACACACACACACACACACCCACACACACACACACACACACACACACACAGTGAGCACATCTACACACATATCTCCTAGAAATTGTGCACACAGAAATATTCAACAAAAACCACACAGCTCACATCCATCCCACCCGTACATGGAGAGGGGTGACCGTCTGATAGCGTCAAAGCAACAGCTGCAGATGACCTCACATGACCCTTGAGGTTGTCATGGCAGCATCAGCCTTGTTCCCACAACAACACAGCTCTATTCCATTACTGAACAACATAATTTATTTATCAACCCTTCACTTTACAGACTCATTGTGTGTTAGTGTGTGAGTGAGTTTTTGTTTCTCAACATGACAGCAAGTATGTGGATACTCTCCTGTGTGTGTGTGTGTGTGTGTGTGTGTGTGTGTGTGTGTGTGTGTGTGTGTGTGTGTGTGTGTGTGTGTGTGTGTGTGTGTGTGTGTGTGTGTGTGTGTGTGTGTGTGTTAGATGTGTAAGGCTGTGCAAGCTCACAGCCATTTAAAAAGCTGAAAGCAGATTAAGATTCTCTTCTGCCTGGGGCTCACCTTGTTTCCCTCCTATGTGGCTGCTCCTTCCTATATGCATGAATGTTGTGCAAGAGCATAGCCTCCTTTGTGTTTGTGTAATCTGACCTCCTTCCAGAGAGCTGTATTACGAGGCAAGTTTGACACCACCAGGCTGTCTTTGTGTAAGTCAGCTCAACAACAACTATTCACCAGTTAGAGGTAATAGTTATTATTATCAACTTTCTTTCTTAACTCTGACTTTCTGCTTCAGACTTTGTGCCCATTCACCTGAAAGGGGGTGTTCAACATGTTATGTGACTCTTTTGCTGCACAAAATATACTAATGTTGTGCCATATACAATGTTTTAATGGATAGCTACTAAAAATATAAAAACTTATGTTAGAAAATCATTTCTACTACAAATAATGCAAGACAGGAATAATGTGGTAAATGTATGTCTATATATTTATTTTACTGTTTGTTTGTTTGTTTTATTTCATTCATTTGTAAAATAAAAAATACGAATAAAAAATGTTTCATGTAAATACAACAATCACCAAACACAAATGAAAGGGAGCAGAAAGAAGACAAGTCTTATTATTACTGATGAATGCAGCTGACTAAATTCCAAAACTCTGAACATAACCTGCTCTGGACCAGGTTAGCTTCACAGCATAAGTTACTACGGTGGTCTAGTAGGTTAAAAGAGAACCACCTTTGTGACACTGAAAACTCTGACTTTAATTTCAACATTTCTTGCTATCCCTCTAATCTCCCTTCGTAGTAAAGCCCTCAGGTTTCCTTTCATTTTCCTATTAGAGTGTTCTGAGATCTTTTTCTGACCAACTTTGTGATTTGTGACACTGGACTATGCAAAGACATTTAAATTAGGCCTGATTTCTGTGTGATGGAGTCGTGAAGTGGTAAGGGGATCGGTAAGGAGGGAAGTAGATAAACAGTGGAATCAAGGCAGTTTTATCTTTATAATTTATGCAACCATGAGCCTCCCCCTGATTGAGACTGCTTAGTACAGGCAACAGTAATAAAGCTGAGATGTTAGGAACTTACCAAGTAATCAGTACAGGCCTGTTTGCAATCAATTCAGTCAAGCTGGTTGTTCACCTCCCATAAGGCCAGATAATAGATATATTAGAGATACTTTGACAGAGAGATATTTGTTGTAAAAGATTGGTAAATACCCAAATGTCCAAAATCTAGAGGAATCTGGATTCTGAATTCTTTCTTTATTTTTTTTATCAGATTTGCCTGTTGACAGGCTTGTTCACTATGGGAGAAACCAATATTTCATATTATTTAAAAACAGAGAAAACATTTTAACACAACTTCAGCTCAGTTGGGGTAACTGATCTCTTATCACAGCTATACATAATAGTAGACATTAGACATATACACACATATAAGAACAAGGGAACTCCAAAAGTTTTGAATCTCACTCAGAAACAAAGGCCATAACTCCTCTTGATTTGGGGCATAACTGTATTGTATATAGTCTTATGTCACTGTCCACAAAAACTCTGTTTGTAGCAATCAATAAAAAAAGAATAAAGTTTGGAGCTGACTGCTGTCCACACAGCACAGGTGACAGAAGCAGCCAAACATGTTTTGAAGTGTTGTTCTATGAACCTTAATCACCATACCAGCACTGTCTAATGACTGTTTCCCAAGCTGAAATCTGACCTGTCATTGTTTGGGCGTTGATGAAATCATTCATGTTTTTGAGGAGTATCTGGAGGCTCAAGATGTGACCTTCTTCTACAAAGAGAGCAAATGTTGAACATCAGTTGACCAAGTGCAATAAAGTTAAAGGAGTCTATGCTGAAATGCCAGAAAAATCTTGACATTTTCTAGTGAGGCAGAGAATTTTTGGAAGAATCCTCGTACAAACTATCCACCAGCACATACACAAAGTCAGGTTAGGATGATTATATGGTAGAAGATGACAGAATAATTAGGAAAACGGTGTTGCTGTAACACCTTCACAGGTAACTGCTGATTTATCTAGTGAAGATATCTAATTTTGCAGTTTTGGTTTAACATCTTTAACAAATACGTTAAAGTAAGGGGCCACATGCCCATGAATAGAGTAAAGACTAATTTATATTAAAGCAATGATCTATCAAATGTGACCTAGGTATCTGCCTGAGATATAATATCCTGTGCATGTGTTGGTGAGTCTATGTGCGATAACCTTGCATGTGTCCGTTCTCTGTCACTATCTTAGGCGCCTGCAGTCTGAAGGAAAGCATCTGGTTTCAGCATCTGGACACATACACACAGATTGAAAGTGTGTTTGATAGAGTCAGTGAGCGGACACCGAGAAAGGTTATCTGTGATCATAGCCTGCAGATACAGCACACATGCACACACACATATAGAAAATACAGATACAAACACAGGATTACATTTTTTAAGGATTAAGTCTCGTGGAAATATACACACATTTCACTTGCATTGCTGTCATTCTCTATTTAGCTTTTAGATACACCAATCAGCCATAATAAAAAAAAAACCCAAAAAACAAAAACCCATTCATCTTGTTAAAATGCAATGTTTTGCCAGGAAACCTTCGGTCCTGGCATTTGCATGGATGTTATGATGAAATGTACCAGGTAGTTTAACATTGTTCCAGACCAGTGGGCTCCCAGGGTCCAGCTGCTGACCAACCCCAGAAACTCTAGACCAGATCTAAGTCCAATTGAGCATTCATTTTCAAGCATATACCACTCATGGTCGACCAGATTGGAATCTAGAAAATATGAAGGCCAAGCAAACAGCTTTAATTCTTTGTAATCTCCTCAAACCAGGTTTTCATCAATTTGTGCTAAAGTAGCTCTTCTGCACAACTGAACCACATGCACTAGCCTTGACTTACCACGCATGCCAATGCACCTTAGGCAGTCACTACTCTGTCACTGTTTCACTGTTTGTCGTTCCTTGAACCACTGCATATCGGGAATGCCCCACAAGACTTTTTGGAGATGCTTTGAACAAGTAAATACAATACAAAAAGTCACTGCCCCTTTTTGCTGCTTCCAACACAACAGCTTACAGAACAGACTTTTCACTTGCTGTCTTAAATATCCCACCCCTGGGATACCCAGTGTTATTCACTTCATCTGGCAGTAGTATTAATGTTAGAGGTGATTGGTGTAGTGTCCCTTTAATGGGGGACATTCACCCGCCCTCCTTTTACAAATGAACCCTTAGCCACAGCTAATTGTTCATGATTGGATCTGGTTCCTTTGTGTAGAATGTATTCACCTACATCATGATGGCAATAAAGGGTTGCAACATAATGATAAATAGGTTTGATATTGATCTTTTATTAAAGACAAATCTGGTCAAGCGCTCCAGACTATTACATTCTATCCTTATGGGACCATAAAAAATAAATACATAATGTTTGTGAATACATAAAAAAATAATCTTTTAAGACTCTGTGTGGGATCATAATGGCCTGCACCTTACCTTAGTGGTAACTGTCTACTAAGGAGATAGAGCAAAATTGAAGTTGCTGTTTGATACAAGTACCATGGGCAGAGGGGCAGCTTATTTCAATGGGAGATATATTATAGCTATGATGATGTTGATAGTTTCCATCATTCAGATCCCCTCACTGTCCAATTTCTCACCTCCTTCCTTTGGTCTCCATCTGGTTACTTGTTAAGTGTATGATGTAAGTAGACAGATGGCATTGTCAAAGTTAAATATTTCCATACAAAATAGTATTTACAGATGAAGTACACTGCTAAGTTTACAATTCAAAAGATTCCTTCTGATTATTTTGACATAAGCCCAATCTGGCTATTTTGTAGCCACACCTCATCAATTTTGCATTGCATCTGTCCCAGGGTTTTAACTGTTATCATAGTGGTTGTTTGACAATGAAATAGTACAAGTAATACTATTTTTTTTTTGTCTTTTTGTTTGATTTTGAACTGACTAATTTATTTTATATCACATCTGTATCTATTTTTGTACACAGCAAATATGTGAAAATGAATTAAATTTACATGGCTAAAAAATGTCAGACATGTATTTTTTAAGTCACAATTTAAGTACACACAACAATAAAACAGTTATGTACTCTCAGGCACAAATAATGCAGTGTACAAGGAAGTTAAAAGGATTCATAGAGGCCAAGAATAAACCAGTCAGTGTTCAACTTTTTAATAGTCTGGAGAAAGGCACTTATTTCACTTAGTCTTTCCATGTTGGTCTAGGCTAAGCAACAGTTAAACTATTTAAGTGCTACCTATTATACAGCGTACTGCTTGAATTTTGACCTCTCAGCACTCCAGTGAATTGCTTTGCTGTTTTTTTGATTTTGAAAACAATCTAAAATGACTGTGTTCAAGAGATCAGATTGGCAGACACAGAGGGTGGAAGGTGTGTCCTCACACTTGCTTAACAATAATCTGTTGCTTTGTCCTGCAGTTGTGCCATTTAATCCAGAAGGTACTAAATTAGTGTCTTTTGAAACTTTTTGTTGATTAAAAAAAATCAAGAACAGCATCACTAAACCAAAGAGGATCAAAAAGTCTTCAGGCTCTTCTTAGATGGAAACATTTGTAGCTGCTTGATTTACTGTATTGTCTTTTGATATAATTGAAAAATCAACCAAAGTGGCTTTTCATTAGTAAGGTCATTGTTAAGATAATGGAGGGGGGGAAATAAAATTAAAAAGTATGAAAAACGCAATCAAAGATGGAGAGATTTGCTTTATTATTCCCTAATGACAAATCAGAACTCTGACACTCAGCTTACAAGACAGCATGCTTCCTTAAGACTACTTAAAATTTGATTAGTAAGTTTTAAATGTCCATTGTATTTCTTTTTTTGTAAAGATGATGTAATCAGATTAGTCGTGACAGGAAAGGTGGTTGAGAAGAGGGGAGGAAATGACATGCAGTGACTCTCTAAATCACTTCCAGCCCCAATTCAAGGGTTATCTACTCAAACAGGTGAGCTATGACTGATGTAAGTTTAGAGTTGTTGCATGTGTGTAATTTTGTAAACATGTGGACCTGCAGATGAATGAATGTGCATCTGTGCGATTCCCTTATTGCGAGAAGCCAGAGGGACCAATGACAGGCCTTTGTGGAGCAATTTGAGCCCATGAAGATGTACTAGCGGGAAGCTGAGAGCTAATTAGAGCAGTGGAGGAGTGTGTACTGTTCTGCTGCACAGAGACAGACTTGCATATCTGCAGTGGATCTGGGATTCATTTTTATGGCTTGGGACACTAAATGTTGGCGCCCAGCTTTTGGTAGGCTCCCACCTGACAAGCCCATTAATATGGTTCAATGAACATCACGTCCCAGGGTGCAATTGAAAGCATCCAGGAGAAACTAACGGGGGTTTTGTTTAGTTTTGTTTCATTGCTTCATTTTCAATATGCTTTTATAATAGAAAAATACATCAAGTTAACGCAATAAATCACATCCTTCTATTACTTTAGCTCTCTTAAAAATCTAGATTTCTCTTGAAAGCTGTTTGACTGATAGATGTAATTTGTGGAGAAGGGAAATAGATGTTTCTTTGCCTCTGAAAAAGAGACAGAAGAAAATTAACAGGGTGCTATTATAAACATGTTCACGGGCTAGGTCTAGGGTAAACCCAGCTGTCAATTCACTGCACATAATTTCTACCATTCATGCTTCCATCTATTTGTCCATCCATGAAAACCAAAGAAGTGCTGTTGCTATGCTCCACTGGGCTAAAAGGCTAGAATGTTGCTGCTGACAGTCCCAAGTTCAAACTACTTAAATATACCAACAAGAAAGTGCTCCTTTGGGGTTTGATTGACATGGCCTCTCATTGTGATGCCCTGTAGCAATTTAACAATAAAAATGTAATCAAATTAAATCAAATTTTGAAGCAAAAAATGGCTGATCTTTTCTGCCTAAATACTTTGCACTAAAGGGCAAATCAAGAGGGTTTTAATTTCTATTATAGCCAAGTTAATTTTCTGTAATCTGTATTAAAATTGCAGTTTCCAAAACTGTGACAAAACTAAACTAAACACAAGGTATTTTGTGATCTTTAAGTAGTCTTTGTGTGCACGTCCACCAACTGAAGCAATGGAAAATGCTGGTTGCACTTAAGCTCAGCAAAATGCCAAAACAATATGCCACTCCACAGACCTTGGAAAAAATAAGGTCAACTAAACAGAAGCAGGGCATGAAAATGGACTAACACATTTACATCGGCATGTGCTGGAATAGCACTTGCACACAAAGAAGACTTGCATGTTTCTGCCTCACCGAGGCTTAGTATTTGGAGAGTAATTGCCTCTTGTGGTTCAAAACATACATACAGATAAACAAAGACAACGAAACACATTTTCCTTCGCTTGTCAGTGTAGTGCAGTATAACTACATCAGGGACATCGAGAGTGAATCAGAATTGAACAGATAGACAGATGAAACTAAAGTAACATATTATGACATGTCAATTTCACCTGCTCACTGGGGGAAATGAAGAAGTGTGCGCGCACACACACCAAAAAAATAAAAAATAAAATAAACGCTCACTGGTGACAGATTACCAGCATTTGTTTCACTTCAGTAAAAGAACCAGCTTTCACAGATTCCGTCTGAAAACAAAACACACAGAAGCTAAAATTGCATAAGCAATGAGACAAGAAATGTAGAATAACAAATGTGATGAAGGCACAGTGCCGGCAAGGAAAACAAGCATAGCCATCAACGTGCAGAAAAACAGGAGATGCCTCTGTAATGGGCCTCCACCTGAAGTGTGAGTATGGAAATGAATGTGAAGACAAGGTAATGTGCCAATGAGCACATACATTTGTGCACTTTTCCCTGCTGGTGGTACATCAATTACGATTTCAACCATCAATGCACGCCCACACTACACACAAAAACACGTACACACTGTACACACACACACACACACACACACACACACACACACACACACGCCTATGCTCTGTCATTAAACACAATCTACCGCTCTCTCACTCTCATACTCAAACCAACCAAATACATCATTATGTAGTCAAAAGTCATCTCGAGCAAGCAAACGATGCTAATTATCAATGTTTTTTAATTAAATTATACACACACTGACAGGCACATTTGAATTTATTTTAGCTGATAGAAGAGCTGTGGTTTAAGATCGTTCTAATATAGAGCAAGGAACGGATGTGTTCCTTGCTCTTTTGCTCATTTTGATTTCTTATCCGAGTTAGGCTTTTACATATAAAGTATAATAAAAAAATCAATATTTCATTTTCATTAAACCACACAACAGTACACTAAAATGATGTTATGGAAGTATGGTATGAATTTCATTCTAATAACAAACATGCCATTTTATGACGATGTTCATGCATTAGACTAATTGAAATTTATAGGTGTACTCAATTGTGTCACAGTGATCTTAGATTTTGTAAGTTTTGTGTCTTTTTCAAGAATTGTTTCTTATTGTTCAGAAAAACAAAACAAAAAAACAACAACTTAGAAACAATTCATGTATTGTGGGTGATTCAATTTTGAAACATTAGACTTGTAAGTGGTATTACACAAGAGTGTGCTTCTGTTGTATACTGCAGTATCTATAGTCAGTTAACATGTAGTATGTTTACACATTATTACACATATGGCTATTTGTCGTTAGTTTCTTTCATCAGCAAATCTATAAAATGCTTCAAGCAATTTATCAGCAAATGGTTCAAAATTTTTAGTTTGAAAAAAATTAATGAAAACATATTAGTGAAAGTAAAAAAAGTGTAAATTAAAATGATGAACAAAAATGTGTGTTGTACAGTGTAAAATTTCCTTACAGGAAGCAAAGCTATAAACAAATCCACACAGCAGCAGTACACTTGCAACATCTATGTTGCTTCATGTGTCTGACAAAAACAACACAACAAGTTATTTAATTTGAACTTCACAGACAGCTTCAACGGGAAAAATGGGAAACACAAATATACCTAGTAATATTTTCAACCTAAGTTATGTGGAAGCCAAACATGCTTGAAATGTTGCATGACATAATCAATCAGTTCTACACAGAACTATAAACACTGGACATTTTCATGTACACTATCAGCACACAGAAATGTAAAAGAAACCCTCAATCAATTCTGCACTGTAAAAGCATGTCTATTCATTTCACTGCAGTATTATGGAAGTCACCACACATAAATTACAAATCCAATCAAGGCAATTAGCAATTTGCTTCTTAATGAGCAATTATGAGCATACAATTACATTAACAGTATGCTAACGAGACATTGCCAATAACTAGGTTCATTAACAGAGAACTTTGACTGCTGATGTCCTGGAGGGCTTTTGGACACTTTCGTTCTGTAATGAATGAACATGTAAGATGTGTTAAATGACTTCATCGGTTGATGTGCAATCAAACACAATCACAGTTCAAAGGTAACACTTATGATACAAACTAATTATGTTATGTATTTATTCAGTATTGTTACTGTCCAGTGTGGAGAGAAGGACCAAAATTCAACACACATATACACACAACTGCAAATAACTAAACACGCATCAACGCCAGGGATCATATGAGTAATTAAGCTGAAGCTATTCTGAACAAACACCAGTGAAATGTGCGGTCCAGCACAAGTGGACAAAGAAACACAATTTAATAAGTGAATTATCCTGAAGGCAGCAGTGTACTGTTTCCTTTTGATGGATCACATTAACTGCAGGATGAACTGACTGTTCACTGTGCATTCATCCAGAAACTCAAGGCAGAAATTACCTAATAATTGCTATAAAGCACCAACTGACTCTAGTTATCTTTTTAGAGTATGGTTGAGCGTACAGTCATTTACCAGTTGTGAAATTTTGCTTTAGAATTAAATCAGATGAAGTGTTACAATGCCTATCAGTTCAGCAAGCCTAATGCATCATCTATTGTCATATGATAAAACGCATGATAACATATGTTGAAAAAGCTTCATTGTTCATTCATATATATGCTTCATGCTTTGTGTCTATAGAAAGCCAGCACAACTGAAAGTTCTTCAGAGAGAAAAAGGCTAAAACAAGGAACCTAATGCAGGAAACATGACTGAAGATCAAGATTCGTAGTCAGGAAAGGCACAGCTGCTGCCAGAAAGTCAGGAAGTGCAGATGCAGTCCTTGAGCAGTTGGATACACTCTGCAGAAATACAGACAAACCAACAGCTTGGTTGACAAACCAAGATCTGGACGTCTAAGGGTTTCTTTAGTAAGAGATGACTGCATCCTGATGTGCAGGGAAAACCACCAAATGACATCACAGGAGCTTCAACAGCAGTGATCAAACTAAATTGGTGTCCAGTGTTCCACCCGCACTGTACATCTTTTAGATCATGGTGTAAGGTCCTTCAAGGCTGTCAAGAAGCCCCTGATCAATGAGAGACAAGCACACAAGAACTGGACAGCCAGGAACCTGGACGAAGATTCTCTGGCCACATGTGTCCACTTTCCAGCTTTATCTTCTTTCTGTGAATGTGAGAGTATGCAAAGGCCAGGTGAAGCATGAGTTTGGGGATGCATAAGTGATGCTGGTGTTGGTCATCTCACCGTCTGTAATTACACATTGAACTCTGTCAAGTACTGTGCCATTCTCGAAACCCACATCCTTCCTTCTGCATGTGCACTGTTTCGTCAAGGTCAAAACTGGATGTTTCAACAAGATAATGCCTCTTGCCACACATCCAGGACCAGCAGAACTTGGCTGCAGGCGCACAGTATCCAGGTCTTCGAGTGGCCAGCTCAATCCCCAGACATGAGCCCCATTGAAAATCTGTGGTGGATTATCAAAAGGTCTGTTTCAAAGCGTAAATCAAAGAATTTAGAAGAATTAAAAGCACTAATTTAAGAAGAATGGGACAAGACTACTCCTCAACACTGTGAAAGGCTCGTGGGGAACATGCCAGCCAGGACTGAAACTCTACTGCATGCTTGTAGCATTTCACGATATTTGAGATGTCGTAAACTTTTAAGGGTGTCCAAAACCTTTTTTCCGTGTGTGTGTGTGTGTGTGTGTGTGTGTGTGTGTGTGTGTGTGTGTGTGTGTGTGTGTGTGTGTGTGTGTGTGTGTGTGTGTGTGTGTGTGTGTGTGTGTGTGTGTGTGTGTGTGTGTGTGTGTGTGAGAGAGAGAGAGAGAGAGAGAGAGAAATTGAGAGATGTGTGTTGTGCAAACTAATGTGAATAAAAAATATAGTCTGTTTGTATGGATGGACTACAACACTGAGTTCTGGAAACAGGTAGCTGAGTTCCCAAAGTATTAAGCTGCCTAGGATTTGTTCTAGAACCTACAGGAGTTTTTTTTGTCTTTCTGTCACCTGCACAAGATCACTGGTTGAAATACCAGCTGATATCAGAGCATGGAAGTCAAAAAGTCAAAGATATTGGCTTTCTCCCTCCCCAACCACTATCACAAAACAATATAAGGAAAAGGCTGAGATCATTCTCATTACTCTTCACTTCTATTTGATAAAGACTGGAATAAAGCAGTGAGGGTAACCACATAACATATTGTGTGTGCACGCATGAAAGAAAAAATATGTGAAAAATGATGCAACAAAAAGAGGGTGGTGATTAACACCTAACAAGAGGATTCTTAATGTTTTCTCCTAAATTTCCTCGCCATTTTATAGGTCTTTATGGGCCCACAGGAACCTCCTCTCTACAGTTAAAGCCACTTGATTGGCTTTTATGTTCCCTCAGGGCCATCCTCAGGGGCCCAAGACAGGAAGTGAGGAGAGAGAAAAGTGGATTAGGGGGTAAGAGTCAACCTTTAGAAATTCAATCAAAATCTGGAAGGTACTCAAAGGAAAGAGCATAAAGTAAAGGAAGTACTTGACAACATAGGTGCCTATTTTAGGGTTTAAGCTGTAGTGTTATAACGAACAAAGAAACAGGCCTATTTGCCCTCGGAACCCTCATTTATTTTTTATTGTGCTCATCTTTCTTGCTTTTTAAACTTGATGACAACTGACCAATAGCAAATGCTACCAAGGCAGTCTCACGGTGTCTGCGCTTTGGCTTTCCATGTGACAGAATTAGCAAACAACAGTATAACATTAACCATAAAAAAAGGAATACTGCAAAGGAAGTGTTTAAAATCTTTAACTAAAGCAAGTCAAAATAATAACTGTAATAGAAATAATAGTTATGTGATAGCATTTACATTGTTTGTGATTACAATGCATACTTTAGCTGGACTTATAAATGACTAAATATCTTGAAATAACTAAATAACTTTAGTGGTCAAATGTTGAATTTTTAAATTAATTAATTTATTTAACATTAACACTAACTGTCACATAATAATTCCTCATTGTTTTATTGTTTAAAAATGGGCAGTTAAGAAAAGTGTAATGGGCCAGGTATTTGTACTGAAAAATGTTGGAACAGTCCTTTTGGTACGGCACATGTGTACCGAATTAACATGGTTACATGGACCTAAATTTAAAATGTGATCCTCACTATCATTAAAGTAGTTAGTTGGGGAAACTACAGTTTCTAAGTTAACTAAAATAATAATGGACAAAGACAGATGGATTGAACAAAAGCTACATGCTGGCAACTACTAATGTAAAGCCCTTTGGGTCCCTTGCAGGTATAGTAAAGCGCTATATAAATACAGACCATTTACCATTTACCATCGGGTAAGTAGCTGGTTGCATGTTGAACTTGCTCCCTGATTTGAGATGGCATCCACGAAATGTGAACATCAGTGGTAAAAGAAAGTGTCATGCAAACCCAGCTCATTTTAGTGGCCTCTTGATAACAATTCAGACCAGGGCATAGGGATAACAAACAGCATATGTGTTTTCATAGCAGTGGACATTGGGCCATACTTTATAGTCAAGAGCACAGGTTTTAAACACACGCTTAAATGAACCCAGCCACAACTCATTCAATCCATCGGCTAGTGTTATCACTAATGGATGCACATCTATTGCCATTGCTGACAGTAATGGCACAGTTCAGTTCATTTTCTAAACTGCTGCACTTTATTGGACTTTCTATATTTTTATTTGTTAATATTTGTGTTGTACAGTCCTGAAACAGCTTCTGTAAATACAATTACAGGACAGTTTATGCACAGTGAATTTTCTAAATGCTGCACCTTACTGGATTTTTGTTTTACTCCTTTTTTTTTTTTTGTTCAAGTGAGAGAATATTTACTTATTTAGTAAGTTTTTCATCTTTAGGTTCCAGCCAGTTGCAACAGTATTTCCAACCATTTTAAAGAAAGATACAGCCATAGTCTACTCTGCGAACTACAGTTTAACAGTAACAACAATAACAAAAGGAGAAGTTTAATGTTGTGTATTTCTTGTTCTCACTTTACCACAAACACTCTGCAACATACCAATCTGTGATTTCTGTATATGCACCCCAGTCTTGGAGATCTGACTTTAGGTCATACAGGCTTGTCAGGACCCTCTGTTATATTTTCAAATCCAAAATTCCTAACCATGGCAGGGAGACTTTTGCTTTAGGAAACGCAATCTAATCTTCCTTATAGCTGGTAATTACCCTTTACTTTGTTTGGGCAACACTCATAATGTTACATAAACTGGGATTATTTTTTCCTTTTTCATGGATAGCAAACACGGGACAGGAGTATTAACCCATTATGAAAATACATTTTTGTTTATCCTTATCTTCTACAGTGCAAATTATTATACTAAAGTCTCAATGTTATTTCAACAAATACCGATTCCAGAGAAATAAACATCTTCCTACACAACATGTCTCCCATCATAAAACATCCACATGCTTTCAGGGTTCTCCACTCATTTACTGCTAAATTAACCAAAACCGGCAGCAATTTGTCTCTCTCTAGTCAGGTAAACAAAGGACAAGCCACTGAAATACAAATAGCTTGTATTTCCACCCACATACATTCCTCATTCCAATAGTCATTCAATTGAATGATCCATTATAGGAGTCAGAGAGAAGCAGTTGGTAAACATGGATACAGAGTTGTGAAAGCTATGTGTAGAGCACTACAAATGAAAACTGGCAGTCACTGCCTGGGATTTACATATATGCTTGCACTCAACCTGGTCAGACATTAATGAGTTGTCTAGCAGGAAAAAAAAAAATCCATTATGTCGTTTATATAGGGAGTCCCACATTAACTACATGTACCAAAACATATAAGCTGAACTTCTCCACTTCAGACCACTAGTTTACACTGTGATTTGCTGATGCATTGAATCATCAGATCTGCTATTGACAATGTTACAGTGTGTCTGACAAAAATAAAAACACAGGATCACTGGATGAACCATGATAAAACACAAGAGTGAAGCACCAGATAAAACACTGAGTTTCTCTGTAGATACTTTGTGGTTGATATGGACTGCTAGTGTAGGTGGATAGTGTTAACAGGAGGTCTTTAAATCTATTCAGGAGACTACTGAAAAGCAGTCACCTGAAAAATGTTGAAAAAAATCAAAAAAGGCTCGTTCTAAGGATGTGCAAAGACAATCTGGACCACAGGAATTGTTACATAATTGATTCAAAGTGAAGCTATGGTTTATAATTAACTGCATTTTTTACAGTTATATATTATTAGATGAAAACCTCAGAACTTACTTAAATATCACATTGTATGTTAACACTGTAATGGTGGTCATATTCTAACACATTTTAATGTTAAATGCACCAGTTTTCCTCTTGTCTTATGAGAGAAGTTAATATCCCAATGAGAATGTTGTCTATATTTATGTAAGACTCTGCACAGTTACATATGCTTGATTTTGCATCCGTGTGTGTGTGTGTGTGTGTGTGTGTGTGTGTGTATGCACGCCTGCATGTGTTTATTGTCTAGAAATAAATGCCAACCTACCCACTTGGGACTTCAGTGTAAGAGAATAGTGGATTGAACAAACAAAAAAAAACTGTTGATGTGGACATTATTCCAAAATCACTGTGTGTGTGTGCTCGTGTGTGTGTGTGTGTGTCCTCGTGTGTGTGTCCTCGTGTGTGTGTGTCCTCGTGTGTGTGCATGGGCAAGGCAGAGCATACTTTGCTGTTTACGTCGCTGTGGGACATTTTTTAGTGTTTTGGTCAGACAACATCATATATCATGATGGTTTTTATAACCCACAGACTTGTCAAAAACACAACAGAAAAATTGGTGGGGGGCATGAAAGAAGGTGAAGAAAAGAGCGAGAACAAAGTAGAGAACAATTTTAAATTTCAGTTAAACTGATGCAAGAAAAAAGGAGTCCCATTTTAAGTTTTAATATATTTAAAGCCTTATTCCAAGCTTAACATAATTTTGTTTACATGCATGAATTGTTTTATGTATATGAGCTATTTTGCTGGATTAACCATGATATTTTCATACAATCATCCATACTACACACACTACAAGCATACAAATTATGAAATAATGGCCACTATCCTGCATTGTAATGCATGCAAACCAAAAAATAAAACATGACAAAAAAAATAAGCCCTCCAAAAAAAGTTGATCAAATTTTTCAGACATCCTCCTCTGTTCTTTTCCCTGCTCTGTGTGTCCAGGACAGTCATGATAAGCTGGAGCTTTTAGCTGGCTGACAGAGTTGAGTGTGAATGAAATCTAAATTGAATAATGTTTTCCAGCTCTGCGTGCTGAGTGTTTCCAGCTTAATATGCTACTTCTCGGGAGTTCCACCAAGTCCCAACAAATGAGAACCAACACAGTGTAAAAAGCCACAGTCACAGTCATGCAGTTGTTCTGTAGACCGACTGAGCTGTGAGTGCACAAAAACAAGCATGCACGCAAAACCTAAAAGCACTGTCCTATTTGCAAATATAGTCTTTGCCAGCACTTGAATCCTTACTGTCGTGCAAATGCGGGCATGTGTGTGTGTGTGTGTGTGTGTGTGTGTGTGTGTGTGTGTGTGTGTGTGTGTGTGTGTGTGTGTGTACTTGTTTCTGCTATACCGGTGGGGACTTTGACCTGACTATTTGCTATAAAGGTGGGGACTTGTCTTACGGTGGGGACCTAAAATGAGGTCCCCACGGGTGGCAACACCGTTTTCTTGGCCATGTTGTTGTTAATAAAAAATGTAAAAGTGCAAAAACATTTGTTTAGGGTTAGGCATTGATTTGGTGATGGTTAAGGTTAGGGTTAGGGTAAGGGTTAGGAGTTAGATATGAATGGGAGTCAATGGTAAGTCCCCACCGGTATAGAAAAACAAACGTGTGTGTGTGTGTGTGTGTGTGTGTGTGTGTGTGTGTGTGTGTGTGTGTGTGTGTGTGTGTGTGTGTGTGTGTGCTCAGGTGCTGGCTATACTTGTGGGGACCTAATGTCCCCACAACTGTAGGAAAACCGAAAACAATGTCACTTGTGGGGACCTCATTTCGGTCCCCACAAGTTTAAACAGTGTTTTCTTGGCCATGTTGTTGCTACTGAAAAAAGTAAAAGTGCAAAAACGTTTCTTTAGGGTTAGGCATTGTTTTGGTCTGGGTTAAGGTTAGGGTTAGGGTAAGGGGTTAGGTATGAATGGGAGTCAATGGTATGTCCCCACAATGATAGAAAAACACTGTGTGTGTGTGTGACAGAGGTTTTGTTAGATTAGTCCCCCACAAGGGTGTGAAGATTTGATGTTAGGGTGAGGATTACAATTAGATCAAGATTAAGGTTAAGGCTCGGGTTAGTCATTTAGAGCTAATGTCTCACAAACACAACAAAGCCAAGTTGTGGGTGTGCATGTGTGTGTGTATCATAGATAGATAGACAGATAGAGAGCGAGAGAGAGAGGGAGAGAGAGAGAGACAAAAAGAGAGAGTGAAAGAGAAAGAGAGAGATCATCTGTTATTACCTGAGCTGGCAAGTGTGAAGTAGCAGGCAGCGTCACACTGAAGCATTAGTGTCGATCAGGATCACACAGCACTGAAAAAGAAGCAAATGTGAGTGGGAAGCACGCTAAAACTAGACAAGATTTTAATCAATATACTATATAGCATTATTTGTCCTTCCTGATTATGGGCAAACAATGGCTAGAAAATCTTTAACAATGTGTTAAAAAGAGATGCAACACTTCAATAAAAATCTGTATGAAAGCATAACACTTTACTGCATAAGCATATTGCTCATATTTGCCAAGAATTAATAAAAGCCATTGTCCTCTTTCAAGATATAAAATTATTTCATTCTTTGAAGAAACTAACATATTACTTTATATTGCTATTTTGTCACACCACGATAAATCATTAATCTTATTTTAACTAGGGCTGTCAAAATGAACGCATTAACATGGATTAGTCCATCATCATGATTAATCTGATGAAAAATTTTAACGCAATTAACGCATCTGCAGCGCAGAATGCCTCAAAATCCCTGAAACGTCCCTACTAAGCAGTACGTTGGCCCGACATGCAGAAATATGCACACTCTTTCTTTTCACTGAAGCACTTCCAGCTTAACGTACCACATTAATATGAAGCATGTGGTAAACAAACAAACAAAAAAAATGTAATCAGAGTCTGTATGTATGCATAGTGGTTGTGGATTTTATTTTGTTTGAATGGCAATGTGTAGTCACTGAGTCACCTTACAACTTCCAGCATTCAAAGCATCTGCTGCTAACATCTTAATGCCTGATACCACATCTGGAGATTTTGTGGAGTCTTTGCCTTGACGAGTCAGAGCTATTTTAGCGACTTAATGTGGATGTAATATTAGTTTTGGTAATTCTAAATTGTCCATACGTAGGTGTGAACGTGAATGTGCTTGTTTGTCGCTATGTGTAGCTCTGCGATAGATCAGCTGTGATAGACTCCAGTACCTCCATGACCCTACAGAGGATAAAACGGTGTATACATAATGGATAGATAGCTGGCAATGTCACTGAATTTTTTTCTTTTCTTTTTTGACCCAGAAGCCTTTAAAATGTAGGTACTACTGCTACTGGAGGGAAGTACGCCACTACCTGACATGAGCTGTTGCCTGATTATAAAAACATTCACCACCTTCTCACCATTTAAGGACTTATGGTTTGGGTTAACTAAGTGAATTGCTGATCTCTGTACAGGAGAAGTGCAGGAACAGTGGATACTGAGAAAAGAGGGGAAAAAAACCTGGATTTTGCCACTGTATTAGAAGCTTGTTGGCACGCTGGGCCTAATTATCAGGGAACATGTTAAACTAAAGTTACAGTGTGGCAGCTCAGTAGGAAACAATTTGCCTATAATAGTTGGAATCCTCACCTGCAACACCTGCAGTTTCACTGACACAATAAGGGGGATTTTTTTTTAATCTTTAATCAAGACTATGACCTTTCAGTTTGGGAGCTGTACTGTTTGTAGTAGAGTCTAATGAAAGTGTCAAATGTGCCCTATTTAATAGCCTCAGAGAAGTCAGCAGCTGTAGTTAAATGTAATCACTCACAAGAAGGTAAGCAGTCAAGGCACTCAGACAATTTGATCAATCAAAATTTCTGCATCATCAGTACTGTTTGTTTAAGCTGCTGTATGTAGATTTTGACCCAGTAAACTGTCAAATTTCCTGAAGACCTCTAATAAATCTAGGAAATAAGCAAACTGCATGAATGATTTTTTATTAAAAAAGATGCAACTGTTTTATGAATTTAATCATAGAAAATTAAGAGTTGTAGGAGTCATTGGAAACCACCATAGTAATGTATGTAAACGTGTTTTTCACAACTGTATCAGCTGTGCAATTTACAGTTTTTTTCAATTGCTAACAAGCATTGGTCAAAACTGAAGTCACATGTTCAAAACTCCTAACAGAGCCTGCATTTCCATCATGCATCTCAGCTAAACAGTAAATCTAATCCCCAGAACTGTTTCTCATCAACAAAACACTTCATTCATGTTTCAAAATAAGCTCATTCAATCACAACAGTAGAAAATAGTCTCACTTTGGAAGCAAACGCTGTCACTCTGAGCACACTGAACCACAAAATACTAACAACAGAGAATATTACATTAAATAAATTGTAATCTTTCGAGTTTGAATGATTCCTTTTTAGATAAATCAGTATTATATTATAGAATAAGATCTTTGCACTTTGAGTGTTCTAAATTATTGTGATATATTGCCACAAAAATGAATCAGGAATGCAGCAGTTTACTTCAACAACACTGACGTATTTTCTCTGAATCTCAGAATTCAGGGGGCAGAATAGAAATCAAGAGATAAAATTCAAAAACCAACAACATGTACATGTTTACTGTAACATTCACACCCTGTCATCTGCATTTGGCAATGTTTCCATCCATTACATCTGATGTCTTCTCTGGAGATGCATTGTGGGTAGAACCTTTTTGAGTGTCTCCTTTTTATGGTTTCTGATGAGGCCAAACACAGATCACCTGAATCGGTTTTCAGCTGACAACTACTGTACACTCAGCTGTGTTTGGAATTAGATAATCTTTTCATTTATTTTTATTGTCAATACTTTGATATGATTTTCCATAGATTTCAATGTGGCTGCAGCAGAAATTCCCCATGTTTTTTCTCCCATCATTCTGTTTTGATTGTGTTTTTAATTGTTTTGAACACAGTGTGTTAGCATTTGAAAAATGTGCTGTAAAAGTCTAGTGTTTTGCAGGTGATGAACTAGAAACTGAGAAAATAGTTCATGAATTTTGGTGACTGTGGTCACTGAATGCATTTTGTGTGAAAGCAATGGAAAGTGATTTGCAGTTTGGGCCACATGGACTTCTGTTTTGCAGACTGTGTTAAGAGTTTTGACCATGTGACTTCAGTTTGGACCAATGCGTGTTAGCAATCGGAAAAAAAACTGTAAATCTAGGTTGTTTTAGATACATGCTAACTAAGTACTAAAGATTCTCATTGTTTATTTTGATAAAATAGTCTGTTTGTTTTTTGTGATTTATATGGATTGATGCTACAACACTATCATTTTATGATGCCAACGTTTATAATATTGTGAAATCCAGATGCTGGAGCCCTTTGTAGCCAACTCTATTGTGTACTCTCAATGACAGGCAAATGGAAAGGGTCGGTAAAAACTTTAAAAACGTGTTTTAACTTTTGTTCCAGAATGCATCTAAGAAGGAACCATTGAGTAACTGTAATTCATCATCCAAATAGTTGCAGCTGTAATTAAGACTCAAATTTTACAAATTACTGTTCTTTGTAAAATTGTAAAAACAGACTACAAATCAGCATACCATAACACACATGTACTCTCTCTCTCTCACACACACACACACGCACACTCACATATACACACACACACACACACACACACACACACACACACACACACACACACACGTTTGTTTTTCTATACCGGTGGGGACTTACCATTGACTCCCATTCATATCTAACTCCTAACCCTTACCCTAACCCTAACCTTAACCATCACCAAATCAATGCCTAACCCTAAACAAACGTTTTTGCACTTTTACATTTTTTATTAACAACAATATGGCCAAGAAAACGGTGTTGCCACCCGTGGGGACCTCATTTTAGGTCCCCACCTTTATAGCAAAGTCCCCACCGGTATAGCAGAAACAAGTACACACACACACACACACACACACACACACACACACACACACACACACACACACACACACACACACACACACACACACACACACTCAGACCTGAGACACAAAATGATACAGAACTCGATAGCTGTGCAGAACTAATGATGCAACTGTCTCCACCTGACACATAATATCCATATTAATGGACAAAAATGTTCAGAGAGGATGACCTTTTTGCAACTGACAGTGCATTGCAGTGTTCATCTTTTACTTAATCAGCATAGTCAAGGAGATGTTGGTTCTGCATTTTAAAAGAGATTTACACAAATCGACAATAAAGCTACAGTCTTCTACTGAAGAATTCATGTTGAATTCAATATAGTAACAAGGTAGTTGGTGTGAGAGAAGAGGATGCAGAAGACAGGGTTAGATGGAAGCAATTGATTCGCTGTGGCACCCCTGAAGGGAAAAGCCGAAAGGAAAAGAAGAAGAAATAAAAATATGGCACAACAATCAAACAACCTAACTGTATGTGAGTTACATTAGCATGTTGTAATTTAATACATACGGGGTAACAGAGACATAGTACTTAGATGATAGTAAAGCTATCCATTACTATATATCCATACCACAACTGGTTGTTTCATAGAATGGGGTTAGCAATCATAATTACCTGTAATTATCAGTACTCACTTGGTATCCACAGATTTCAACCTGATCCAAATTACTAACATTAGATATCTATGCTTTTTTAAATACTGAAATTCAGCTGCACAGACTATTTTTAGCTTAATATAGACTGATAAAGTTATTATAGTAATTCTGTAATTTCTATGACTAACAGTTACAGTTGTACACAAAAGTTTGGGTCTAAAATATACATCCTCTGCTCCTCATATGTTTGGCTGGAGTGTTTGTGACTGAGTCTGATGAGTGTATCAAATTGGCCCTATTTAAAATTGGCTCAGAGCAGTCATCAGTTGTTGTCAGCTGTCGGTCACAAGAAATGAAGAACCTATTCCACTACGAAAATTTAACACAGCTCTGTATATAATCAAAAGTGATAATTCAACTTGCTGTGTGTATATTTTTGATCCAGCAGGATTTGTCACATCTCCAGAAGACCTATATAAATCTATAAAAGAATCAAAATGTATGGTTGTTTTTTGTGACCAAAGACACATGGGTTTCAATGATTTAATAATAAACAAGAAAAGCACTCAGAGAGCGCAGTACTCTGCCAAGGCTGCTCATTCGTGGCCTCATTTCTGACAGCTAAAATCTTTTTAAAAAATTGGTCGATTTGTAGTAGGATTGCAATCATGTGATCGTCAGCAGGCAGCTTTTTTTTTTTTTTTTTGTCTGCAAGTCCGCTCAAAAATGACACCAACCACTCATGGTGCCATTGCTTAAGCTTCATGTGCAATTTTTTTTTTTCTTCTTTGTGACTGACCATCACCGGGCCTCATGGCAAATTAACCTATCATGTTTATTTCAAGCTGTTTCCTACATTATGCCATTGAGGGCTGTGCACACCCAAGTGAAACATAAAACAAACACAGGACAGACAGAAAGGTGAGGCATAGACAGTGTTCTGAGAGAAAAGGTGCATTTTATTTGTTTGTGCTCTTTAATTCACACCTTAAAACCAGTTACAAATCCAAAATCCTTCACAAACACCAAATACGACAAAATCCCAACTGGATCAATCATGAAGATGTCAGGAGACCACAAGAAGGATAGATAAAGCAGAGTCAGATCCACAGACACTAACCCAGCAACCTCCACTGACTCAGCAACCGGAGGAACAAACTCTATTGAGTTTTGGTAGGTGCCGGTGTGGTGGGTCTGGCATGCGTGAAAACCTCCACCAAAAGGAGGGAGCTGTCCCCTCCAGCCCAAGGAGGTCCACCCAGCCCCCCCGCAGGAGCCACCAAGCGGAGACCCAGCCCAGGAGCCCAGAGCGACCCCCCCGACACAGCCAGAGCCCCAAGGCCCGCGCAGCAGGACGGGCCATAGCGGACCCCCACGGCGCCCCCACCGGCCCACAGCCCCACTTCCCCCACGACCCACCCATCCTCCCCCGCAACCTGGCCCCCCCGCCCCCCAGACCCCAACCCCCCGCCCCACCCACCGTCCCACCCCCGCCACCCACCCACGCCACCCCCCCTCCCCCATCATGCCGCCCACCCACAACCCACCCCCAACACCTCCCCCCGCCCCCCACCAGGCCACCCCCCCACCCCTCGCCCAGCCACCCCACCCCACCCCATCCAACCACATCGTCAGCAGGCAGCTGATGTAGAGTTCACTTGTTGTCATAGTTACAGTGACACCGTGTTGCTATCTCACAATAAGACAGAAATGTTTGATAAATCCGTGGATCTAGATTACATGCTGCATCACTCCCAAACTCAATTTGGTCCTTGTATCATTTATGACCTTCCTTGAAAATTTCATCCAAATCCGCTGGTCTGTTTTTGAGTAATGTTACTAACAAATAGACAAACCAACACCGAACGTTACATTACTCTGTCGTGTTCCTTGGCAGAGTAAAAGAGGTCATAGGAAGAGTCATAGGAGTCACTGGAAACTCAACTCTATTTTTATGTATATGGTCTTTACAAGCGCATGTAAACAGTTGTTCACATCGGTGTATTTAGAAAAATAAAGGTACATAAAAGAACATTCTTAATTTATTAATTTTCTATCATTTCTAAATTCCAGACAGGATTTTGTATGATGTACTGCTATGAACACAGAGGACTGCCAGTCTGTTGTGGCAGAATAATGAATAGTGTGTGAACTGCTTCTCTTCATCCAGTTCAAATCAGTTCAGTGAGAATGTATTGTAGTTTTAGCTGCTAATGGCCCATCACACACATATATTGTTTGGTCCTGCACGATCCCGCAGGCTGGTGCAAGAGTCCCTGCCACTATTAAATCCATAACTGTACATAATTTCTAACAGCTGTGATAGCACAATAGCCACGTTAATAGGTTGAACATAATGACCACATTGTTGGTCACATTTAAGAAGTGGTAAGTGCTATAGTTCTCAATGTGGGATACTTCTGCTACCACTGGGCTAGGTGGGGAAGCTGTCGTGCTCTAATTGAAATGAATAGAGTGGCAGCATTCTGCTGCTTCCCAGACTGACAAGAACTGTGCACACAGTTAAGATGCTTATATGTGTCAGCATGCTTCAATAAATAAAAAAAAATCAAATAAGCAACAAAACCATGTATTTCACACCTTTAACATTTTCTGCATTTTTCATAGTGCAGATGTACAAAATTCAAGTTGAACATGACAATTTGACTATTTACGTGTTCTATGATCTGCACAATTTTAATCATTGTTACATTAGTAACTTAGCTCAAAGGAAAAGAAAAAGAAACAAGAAGTTTTACCAAACTTGGACCGCCCGGCCACAAAGATGACCCCTGTGACCTTGAAAATGAGGTCTAGGTCACCAAATTTGAACTTGACCTGTGTCTTATTATGGTACACCTGTGTACCAAATATGGTGAGGCTGCATCAATATTTGATCGAGTTATCACGCGGAAACCAAATTGTTACAGACAAACAAGCAAGCAAGCAACCAACCAAGACCATGCAGCTCAAAACAATACCTTCCGGAAAACGTAGTTTTGCCGGGCGGTAATAAGACACAGTGTTGCCCAGTGTTCAGTCATACAGTAAGATGCATCATTTATTGGACAGTTTTAAAGACTGCCACCCTGCATCCTTTGTTCTACATGGTAAAATCACATTCTCATGAATGACAGCAGGTTCAAATCAGCAAAAAAAAATCACTAACTGATCAAATAAAACATGCCCTTTTTGCGACATACATTTCATCACAGTGTGCTTATGTATAAATTCTATGTAATCTGCCATTCAGTCATTCTCTCTCTTACAAAGCTATAATTTCCCTTATGAAATCATTAAATTGTTTCTTTCCTTACAGAGCAGTAGATGCATTCTCTTAACACAGTTCACATTGTGAGGACCTATCTGCATTATATTGTATGGACAAAAATCAAGTTAGGACAAAGACTTGGTTTAAAATTAATTTAACATGTAGTTTAGAATGAGGTTATTGTTAGGGTAAGAGCTAGGGATCGGCAAGTAGTGACTAGGGTTATGATTAGGCTGTCTGTAAACATTCATCTGCCTTTGCACTAAAAAAAAAAAGGTAAAAATCGAGGAGGCATTTTGCTTGTTGGACACATATGGTAAAAACAGTGTGAAGCCCATAGTAAGTATTGCTACTGCTTTGATATGGGCATATTAATATGGTTCACACCTTTTAAATGATGAGGTTTTGTCCTTTCAAATAATGTTTATTTTGGAACAATGTCTTTGACATTATAGCAGCAGGATTTTTTTCATAGTATTGAACCTGGTGAGTGTTAAGTGCTTAAACCACCAGAAAATAAATGGGAGTCAACGATATATTCTCTGAGCTGAAACTTGTGGATGTGAGGTGTGTGGTTTTTGTTGAATATTACTGTGTGCACAATTTCTAGGAGATGTGTGTGTGTGTGTGTGTGTGTGTGTGTGTGTGTGTGTGTGTGTGTGTGTGTGTGTGTGTGTGTGTGTGTGTGTGTGTGTGTGTGTGTGTGTGTGTGTGTGTGTGTGTGTGTGAGAGAGAGAGAGACAGACATGAGAGAGAGAGAGAGAGTGTGTGCGTGTGTGAAAACAATACCTTAAGAGCTAAGTACTTATTCATAAAGCGGAAAACAAATGGCATAAACACATATCATCCAAACAAAACAAAGGCCTGCTTTTACACTTTACTTTAGATTTACTTTAGCAAGGTATGAGCTCTTGTCACACCATCGACATCAGCTGCCAATTAGTGACAGATTCTCCTTCTTTCCCCATCTCTGCCTCTCTCCTTGGTAGCGTGTGGTATGCGAACAGGTGCTGCCAATCGCAATCAGTGGAATCGGCAGGCGAGCAGGTGGACGTGAGCTTCATTCTACACCCCCTCCCATAAAAGCCAGACGCCGCCACTGCTCGCCACCTGATCGTGAACTACCACAGTTAGCATTGGTCACATTCACTCTAGCTCCTTGTTTTCGTGCTTATGCTCATTGTTACTCTTTTGCCTTCCAGTTCAGATTCCTGCCTGCTCGCCCTTCTGTCTGGACATCTCCTGAATCACCTCGGTTCGCCAACCTCCCCTCCGCCACAGCAAAGACGACACTGCTGCAGCACCCATCCGCCAAGACCAGGCTTCCATCTGTCACACGCCACCTCTCATGTCCTACCCTCTGCTATCTCTTCCATACCCAGGACAGTTAAGTTTCCTGCACACTCTCTGAGCCAATTCATAAGTGAATGTTAGTTCCTGTCAGACCTGTACTTTCCGTATTTTCTAGAGTTCTGATAGTTCTGTCTCACACTGAATTGGTCGACAGCTATTTTGTTCTGCAGCTGTCCTTTTCTGCCTTGATAATACCAAGTTTGGGTTACCTTCGCTTCATATTGTTCATATTGACATCTGTATTAATTACCCTCCTGCCCTTTAGAGGGCTCAGTTCAGCTACTGTTCCGTGTGTTCTACCATGTAGCTTGGAACCTCTCGCATAGTACCTCCTGTTGTGTGTTGTAATGCTTTGTAAATAAATAATGTTAACTTTACACTTGTCTGTCATGTCTCTGTGCCTGCATCAGAGTCTCTGCTTTGGTTTCATAGTAGCTGTCTTAGCATTTTTTTATTATTATTATTTGTTTTTAATCTGAAATGTGAATCATTACAAGACTGACTTTTAATTCTGGAACTACAAAACAAGCAGAAATGCAAAACTAATCACTTATCACCCATTTATTAAACCGATGTCTTAAGACGGTGTGCGGTATTTTAGCGGTCTAAAGTTTACAGTAAAAGTAACAAAAAATTCATTATTAAAAAAATAATATAAGAATGGGAAATACAAAAGTTTTGTTGCAAAATGTGCAAAAATTGAGGGATGTTTACAAACTGCGAACCTATAATCTATCTGTACATATACTATACATGTGGATTGTGGGATGGTAATACATATATGTGCATCGCCAGATAAGTGGGTGGGATCTTATGCTGACCAATCAAACAAAAGCAGTTAAAACTACAGACTACATTGTTCGTATCCTCATTGTACTATGTCTGTTCATTCATGTTCAAAACATTAAAAAGACAGAGAAATCAGAAAGCAATACTGTAACCTGAAAGTTACTTCTAATGTCAGGTGCCAACGGTGTGTCAGCCCTACACAAATGTTCCTTCAATGGATAAACACACTCCTGATATTGTTTAAAAACGGGGATAGCAGCACAAATATTCAGACAGTCCCTTCAGATTAACACCAACACTATTAAAGTAAACTGAACACAATTTAAAAAAAAAAAACAGAACTAGAAAGGTTAATTATGATTAGAAGTGATTGTAATTGCTGGACTGATGGTGCCAGAAAGTTACAGCAAATGGACAACACTGACATCCACTATCTGATATTAAAAAAGAAGCAGAGGAAGGGGTTTCTGAAGTTATGGGAGTACAATATTCTGTGAAATTTTTGAAAAAAATGAAGCACAGGTACAAGAGAGAGTGGCCAATTCTACGATTTCATTCAGCACAAGCTTTTATCCAAAGCGACGTACATCTGAGGGTAGATACAACACAAGCAATGATCTAGTCAGAAGAAAACCTGGATAAGTGCCATAAAACAAGTTCAAGTGTGATAGGACCTGGTTGCCTGCAGGCAGTGCGGGAGGTAATGGATTTATTTGTTTACTTTGCTTTTTGCAGTCTGTCAAGTGTAAAGGTATTCAATGAAGAGCTGAGTCTTTAGTCTTTCCTTGAAGACTGAGAGGGATTCGGCAGAACAGTTTGGTAGCTCGTTCCACCACTGGGGAACCACAGAGGAGAAGAGTCTATCGACCTTGGGCCCCTTTGTGGTGGTTGTATCAGGAGCCTTTTGCTGGCTGATCATAGTGAGTGGGAAGGAGTGTAAACCTGAATGAAAGAGTTCAGGTAAGTGGGAGCCATTTTCACTGTAGTTTTGTAGGTCACACTTAAGTGAAGTGTCTGAGTTTTGAATTTTAAGCGGGCAGCAACTGGAAGCCAGTGAAGAAATCTAAACAGAAGGCTAACGTGCTGTTTCTGGCTGGCTGAAAGCCACATGTGCTACAGACAGTAACTGCACTGACTGGTACTGAGTTGTATACCCAGGTCACTGACAATCATTGATAAGAAAAACACCCACGCAATGGTGACAGGACACAATTATTTTCTCAACTCCAGATAGAGGCACCCTTAGAGTTTTCAATGGATTATGTTCTCCTATGTTTCCTGCTGCTCAGACTAACTCAACAGCATAAAACCACAGACCTAGCACATTGTGAATATCTATCTTAATTCTTTAGTTTTTACAGAGACATGGATTTAGTAGCACCAGGTTATAGCAACAACCTCATTTTGTCCAAATGATAAAAGAACTGTTGGAGGCCTCAACAAGGACTTAACAAGGACAAAATCAGTGATGGTAGACCTGTACATCGGTACATTAAGTCATGTCATGGAGGACTGTTTCAAAGAGTGTATGGCTAAATATGAAGACTTTTAAGTCTGTTGGTAAATAGTTAAATAGTTAAAGGGGGAGAGACCATGGTGTGTACCACATAACTGCATTGTGAGTTTTGTGGGCAGTCCATTTGTTTAAAAAAAAATCCTAGTTTCTACATAAAAAAACCTAAAAACATAAAATGAAATAGATCTCAACTCTTGCTGTATCCTCTAAAGATCCATTTACCTTAGCTATAGCTCAATTGTAGTTCATAATGACCTCTCGTATTTCTCTCTAAATAGCCTGACAGTCTCGAGCCCAGTCACCTAGCAGCAGTTCCCCTACACCAGACATTTTGTCCTTTTTTGACTACCTGTTTTCCATCCATCCATCCATTCTCTATACACTAGGGTCGCAGGGGGTGCTGGAGCCTATCCCAGCTGACTGGGGCGAAGGCAGGGGACACCCTGGACAGGTCACCAGTCTGTCGCAGGGCTTCATATACAGACAGACAATCACACTCACATTCACACCTACGGGCAATTTAGAGTTATCAATTAACCTCAGCATATTTTTGGACTGTGGGAGGAAGCCGTCCATATGATTAAGAGCTTAGGCAGAAGCAAAATGCTGTTTGTGTTCCACACAGCATTTTCTCACAACAAAACATACTGTACTTATTTTAGGGATGCAAATTATCGAGTAATTCATTAATCGATAGTTGTTTCATCTTATCGATCAATGATCTGTTAATTGATAAGCGGCTATTTTTCTGAGAAGCTGAATTTCCCTCTGAATCAATAGATTCCTTTCTACGAAAATGCTATCTTTCTTATGAAAGAGAAAATGCAAATCATATTCCTCAATCAAAGATATATTCTTAACAGCAGGGAACAACACATTCACAAATGGAACAATGCAATAACAAGGCTACTTTAAGGCTACTTGAAACATGAAAATAAATAAGTGCACTGTCTGTTAATAGACTGACGGAGCACCGCACACACGGCCCACCGCTGCTCCGTCAGTCTATTAAACATGTCACTGACCGAATTCCACCTGGTTTTCCACAATAAATTGCTAATTGATTGTTTGCATCCCAAATTTATTTATTTATCTACTCTTTTGAGACAAGATATTGGAAGAACTGAAATTGTTAAGCTTTTAAGGCAGGACTTGCTCATATGTACACCATTTAGTGAGGCCATAAAAGAAGTGTTTCTGCGCTGTTTTTTTGTTGTTGTTTTTTTGCCTTGAATGGTCTATAACTCAGACTAAGCAAGTTTCGGTATGATCTGACACAACAGAATTTCACCATATTTCATCACATAGCTCGGCAGTTCAGATAGTCCCTCGTTAGTTGTTCACTCAGTGAAATTGTGTCCACTGTGTGTGCCACTCCGAACTATGTGTACAGAAAATAGCACACCTTTATTGTGACTGCAACGGATTTGTAACTCAGCATCGTATGCAATAGAGGAGATCATCAGTAGGGCGCGCTAAGCTGCTGTATACAAGTACAGTTCCTATAGCACTGTGGATTCAGATACAATGGTAATAACGATACACAGAGATACACTATTCACTGAAATGTAAGTACAAAGGAAAGCAAGTCAGTGCCTCTTGCTTCCACAGTGGCTCAGAGTTTGATGTCCACTGTGAAACAATTACTAGTTTAACAAAAAGGGAGAAACACAAGCTGTTAAAATGCCCAGGCTATGCAGACAGGTTAAGTTTAGTCTGAGTAATAACTTCACCTTTTCCAAGACCTCATACCTCTTGTATCATCACAGTAGACATACACTTTTCCTCAGCTGTGTACTCATTATCACAATGATGGACGCTGATAGCTGCGCTGCGATCACAGAGTACAGTTTTTGTCATTAACTTTTGTGTATTTGTTGATATTTCATCAGAGGACTTCAAAATCATGGAACAGCAAGCTGATGGACCAGTTGACATGGGGTGAAGGGCAGGGGAGCCCAGCACATGATAGTTTCAGTGCATATCGCATTGTTTTAGTGGATATGGAAGAACTGATGTCTGATATGGGTAGGTGGGATGATGTTCTGTTAAATATGTGGTTGCTGGTACTTAATTATTCAGGTTGTTAGGTTGGCTATGTACAATGAAACACAGGTCCTCAACAGGTGCAGCAAAATAAAGTGGGCAGGTACACTGTCAGGAAGAGGCAGTGAGAGGGTAGATCACATTACAATTAAACATTTCACTGACTCCAATCAAACTTGTCGACACTGGTAAATGGTCTGTATTTATATAGCGCTTTACTATACCTGCAAGGCACCCAAAATGCTTTACAAGATACGTCACATTCACCCATTCACACACACATTCACACACTGATGGCAGAAGCTGCCATGCAAGGCGCTAACCACGACTCACCAGGAGCAATTAGGCGTTAGGTGTCTTGCTCAGGGACACCTCAACATGAGCACAACGGGCCGAGGATTGAACCGGCATCCCTCCACTGAGCTATGCCGCCCCCTGCACTGCACTGCACTGACTAACACAGAGCCATATAACCCGGTCACACAAACACATGTATGCATGCAGGCACACACACGCACACACACACACACACACACACACACACACACACACACACACACACACACACACACACACACACACACACACACACACACACACCCGCGTGCGCACACACGCATGCACACACACACACACACACACAGGTTCTAACCAAGGACCTTCAAGCTGTAAGATGACAGAACTAGCCACTACACCACTATGCCGCCCATAGCCAAACTAGTTTATTCTGAAATTTCACGTCAGTGCAATTCTCCTTCATGTTAAGATGCAAAGAAAAGTGCAAGTGCTTCTACACAAATGTAGTGATGTGGAGATAAAGTTACTTACTGTTAACTTCAGCCTCGATTTTATTGTATTTCTTTTCACTTTAAATCTCAGAAGGCATACAGAAAAGACCTCTTGAATCCTCTCCCAAATAAGCCTTGTCTGGTGATGGCTCCAGAGACATCATGGTATTTTAATGAGCAGCCATCTTTAAATCCTCTGTGCTGTGATCCCCTGTCTGTTCCCCCTGCCTCTTGCCATTTCTATGTTCACTGACTTTTACCTGGTCTCATTGATATTTTGTTTCTGTTATTTGTTAAAAAATGCCGAGCTTGTTAACTATACACTGGTTAGACAAAATTACTGTAAACATAGGTTAGTGATAGTAACTGCAACCACTACAACTGCATCAATGTTCATATTGAGGGATTACAAAGAAAACTAATTTAACTTTACTGGTGCACGGTCCTGGTGGACAGATGCAGACAGTTACTTGGCACAACAACCCTGTCCCCTCCTACTGTCTGTATTTACCGTTCAATGTATTACTGCAGCAAAATTCAGAATTGGGTTGTTAGCCAGCAGAGTGAGCAAAACATAAATAGAAATAATTCAAGTCAAAATTCACATACTACTCATTAACCAGCATGCATTGCAAGTTTATGCCTATTAATCAAAACTATATTTCATGAAGACAAATACTTAATATCATACACTGACATTGAAAATGAGTGATCACAGGTTGTCTTCTTAATTTTTTTGTCATGTTTAAAATTCTAATAAAAATGTGGCACTCTGTTCACCATGTACTCATATTCACATATGTAATGCACCGGGATTCCTCACCGAATACATTCAATTCCAACTCCTGGTGGCAGAAAGGAAAACTTTTGTTGGATGTGACATGTAGGATTTTATTAGGCCTACCGCACCGCAGAGCTCAAGCTGCAATCCCACCAAAAGTTGGAAAAGTTGGAAAATGCAGGAGCTCTAGACAGCAAAAGTGCAGCATCCGGGGATCAATTCCAGTCCTGAGGAGATTGGCAAAACTATTTCTAATACATGACAAGCACAGCTTTGGGGGTGAGAGGAAACCAGAACACCTGAGGTGAACATTAAGTTCTACACAGAAAACTCCTGATGGGGTTTGGCTCCAAAACCCTGTTTCTGTTGACAGTGTTTACCCCTGAGCTATTTAATGCCAAACCAACATGTTTTGTTTCAAAAAAGAAAAAAAATACACTGGGTATACACTGACAAACAGATAAAAACACTGTAAAAAGCAGACAAAATCCACACACGATCCAAGGTTACATTCAACTAGACAGAGCTGCATTTACTTTCTCCCTCTGATTTTTACAAATGGATCAAAGTTGTTACTTCCATGGCAAACAACTGTGACTACATAGACATCAAGCTAACATTTAAAGTATTTTAAATCTTCCTCAGGTATTCTGCCTCATAAGCATCTTGAGTTACTATAGGAAACCCCACTAATTACAAAATAAGGCAGAAAAACGAAACAGGATGCCTTTACACCGCTCCTTCCCTTCGTCCTATAGATTTTCAGGGAGCCTCATCATTTTTTTTACTGATTACACCCTGTGTGTGCCAGTTTTGCAAAGTCTGCCACATTTCTCATGTTAATACCTCTTAAATGTCAAATTGTCTATTGACATTGTCAGACAACTAAATAGCAATAATGTCTGTCCTTGCCGACGGAGTGAATAAACGGCACTACAGCTGTATTTTACTGACCATGACCTGGCTGTCTGTGGGGCACAGGTAGGAAGAGAGACAAAATTGAAGGCTCATTCAAATGAGGTTGAAGTTGTTGGCATTTTGGTTAAAACTGGGTTTTAGATTTCATTCCAAGAACAGATCATAGCCTGCGGATGAATGTGTTGTCAATCACAGCTGTCAGTCAGCAGTTACACGACAACTACCAAAGATTTCTATAAGCCCTAAAATCTTATTAATGGAGCAATAGTTTCCAAAGTGAGCACCAGCACACTTATTATTTAACAAATGAGACCACAGTGACTTGTAAAAGAAAAATAATTTTGATTTAGTATTTCTAGTCAGTCATCTGGTGCCAGGAGCCAGTCTGCTGATGGCATTGTACTTTGAGGTACATCATACTGTATTCTGTTGTGAGCACTGGTGGTTGCCACTGAGAATTGTGGTAGTAAATGACTCTACTGTTACTCTGATTAACAACAAACAAAATATCTAATAATATAACAATCATGAATCGGCTGTTCAAATCCAATACCCTCCAACCAGTACATATCTTTGTCTGTATAAAAAATGGATGTTTGCTGTGGTAAAAGCAGAAACACTGGGTAATCGGTATGAATTTAACATTAAATTCAGATATTAGTTTAGTTAGAGTGATTCTTACAGTAACTATTGTCCATATATCCATAGTGCTGTATGAAAGTCTTCTCCAAACAAAGATATGGGCACCATGTCTGTGCGGCCAAGAGGTCTAGCTTCGCGGCTACTTTTAGTTATTTTTTAGTTATTATTTTAAAGAGCATACTTGTTGAATTACCTCAACTTACCCTACTAAAAGTGACTTTTAAAACAAGATGCAAACAACAAGGGTCTAATGAAAGAAGCTCATGCCAAAACAGCCCTTCTTGTCACTTTCTGCCATGCTCCAGCTTTCTGCTGTCTTCTGCCACTGGGGGGCTCTAACCTTTGCTGTACCCACCAGCTCTCTGAGTGCAGGTCAGCATGAGCCCACTGCTGCGGTCAGGACGCAATTGACCTGCCATCTGGAACTCCCACAAGGGATTGTCATCCATTTTTCTACACCACCAACATCCATATAAAACAGCTGAAAACAAAAGGCTACACTCCATCCAAATGGCACAGAATATCACCCTGATAATACAAGATCATTTGCCAATAAACCAGGGAGCGCACACAAAGACAAGTTATCCTGCCTGTAGTTCCATCTGTTAGCCACAATCTGTCTACAAATGGGTTCCCTCAAAACATATTGAGCAGGTTGAGTGCAAGTGCCTTTCTCTTTAGAGCCCTTTTAACAAAATTGCTGTTCATACATACATATTTCAACAGTGACACATTTTATTTGTTCTTCAGGCTCATCATTTGCATGATGCTGAAGTTCCATGTCTCCTAGCTTTAAAGCTCATATCTGAGCAGTTTATATCACTGTGCCAAAAAATGTGTAAGACATATTTTAACGCTTAGAATCCAGAGCGTAGCGGCTCATGTCAAAGAAATCAGCAGACTCTTTGTATCGTCTATGGTAATGCTCTCACAGGCCTTCGTCAAAGACACATTTAGTCCTTGCTTTAGTCTGGTTTCAGCAATTGGAATAGAGCTTAGTCAGGTTGAAATCAGGGATGGATGCTGCCTGCTCAACGGGGAACTGCGTGCCATGTGACTCTACATCCTGGAGTACATTATTGCAGTGTGGTTGTAAAGGTTGAATATCATTTCTAGAAATGAAGCTAACTGTTGATTTTTACAAGCAAACTATCATTGATATATCTCTTTGATTTCTATTACTCTCATGACTATTATCTTAAATTGCATATGTTCACTTATACTGGCAGTCAACTCTCAATTAATCTCTGAGCCTCATAAAAGCCCAGGTTGAAAAGACACATGACTGCAGAAGAAACAGATGCCACACTAGCAACAATTTCAGTGGAGGCAGCCGCTTTTCTACAACAGGAATGATATCCCACCTACAGAGAGATGGCAGAAATAAAGACTACCGTTAAAATGAAAAATAATGAACGAATAAAAACAAATGTGCCTTCAATTAATTTCAACAAGTTATTGCAGAAACAGATTTTTTTCTTTTCTTTTTCTTATTTCACTGCATTCACTGCGGTAAGGAATGCTGGCAGTGTCATAAAGCTAAAGTTAAAGCTAAACCTAAAGCTAACCCAGGACCTTCTAACAGTGAAGCAACAGAGCAAGCCACTGTTTTACCAAGCTGCCCCACAATTGCATGGTATCACAAAATGAAAATCAATGAAAATCCACATCACTCAGTCAATCCCATGTCCAACTCTGGGTGAAACAAGGTTCACCTGATGCACAATGATCAGTTCAGATAAATCACAGACACAGGCCATGGTCCTGGTGTGAGCAGACAGTCAGGTAATACGGCACAATATATTGCTACAACTCAACAATGGCAAAAACCTAATTGAAATGACCAATGTTCCTACCAGGATAAGCATCTGATATCATTGCGGCCCGCAAATAACTCCCTCTGCTATACTATTAAAATGAAATAATGTCATTAAAAATAAAGTGGATCTGAGCATATTTATTAACAATTCTGATCATTTGGTGAGTCATAATTATTGCAGGAGAGAAATTCCTTTCATAACTTCAGGCCAATTGTGAATTACAAAGTGCAAGGGAAAATAGGTATCACTCTATTTTCCATATATTGGCAGGAGGTTATAGCGATCAAACTTCCAACCTTGTGTTTAGAACACAACCTGCTTTATATATGCATAGAACCTCTAAATGTCCAGTAATCAAAAAATGAATGAATGAATGAGTGAATTAATAGCTGAATGAATGAATGCATACTAAACAATAAATAAATAATTTGTGGAATTACTTGAGACATTAATATATTAAGAACATTATTATGAAATATATCATTATTTTCACTTTCAAATAAATTTTGTTTTATGGTTGAAAGCTCTGTATAATTTCATAAATGATTTGTTTTCATTATTATTTCATTGTTTTTGTTTTCAGTCTATTCAAAAGTGCTGACATTGTTGCTAAAACAACTAACATGAGGTAGCTGACTAAATATAGTACCAGTTTGCTATGGTGACAGATCACAGAAGAAATTCACTGAAAGTCTTCGAATGAGAGCATTTTAAAATAACATATATATATATATATATATATATATATATATATATATATATATATATGTGGGTTAACTGGGTTCTCTGTCCACGCTGCAATCTGAGCTAATTTGGCAGCTCTGAAACGATGTTAGGCTTAAATACTGTGGTGGTCAAGCTAATTGAGTTCAATTATTTATTTATTTTTAGTTTCACTTTTTTAAAATGGTTTTTGTAGGCTATGGCCACTGTGTTTTTATTCAGCCTTAACAGTTGTGGCTGACACGGCCAACTATTGGTTAAGATAATTATTTAAAAATTGTCTTAATGATTTCAATTATTTTACAACTATTTCATTTACTGATATTTTTATTTGTTTATTATTAAAATTATTTATTTCAGTGTTTGTGTTTCCATTTAAATTTAAATTTTTGATTTGTGCAGTAGGTGAATTTTCTTAGTTTCTTAGTTAAATTCAATTGAATTTTATTTCTATAGCGCAGCATCTTAACAAATGTCATCTCAAGGTACTTGTAAGGTAAGGTCAAGATCTCAAAGTATAATTCTCCCTTGAGCAGCACTATACATCAGTGACCCTTTTCACAAGAATAAACCTCTGACTTTAACCAAACTCAGGATGGACATCTGTCTGAACTGACTGGTTAACTGAACAAATTATTTATACAGCATACAGCTCCACAGTCAAGGACAGACAGTACCATGGTGTGACTAATCACATCAGTGGAGCAGCAAGAAAACCATGAATGCAAAACGTGAGTGCAGAGGTTAAGGTGATTAATGTCAGAGATATCGTGGCCTCTGCTACATCCATTTTGCATTTAAAAATTAATATTCATTCTGATTAATAACACGATTCACTCACTTGACTAACTGAGCTGACAGCATGGTGCAAGTTGATGGCATGGAAGACTTTATACAATATGGTATAGTACAATACTCACTATACATACGAGTGTTTAAGCCTGGCAGAGCACCGGTCAGTCTGCTTTTATTGTAATCAACCAGCCAATTAATGTGCTGAAATACCATGCACTTCACTACAGCTGCGTATGTAAAGGTGTGTGCAATGTAGCCTGCCAGACAGCAGAAGACACTTTCAGTGTAGGCTGACAGTGACCTTTAAAAAAGCTTTTTTTTAAATATTTTTTTTAATTTTCTACAATTCTGTGATGTATTGATCCATAGTCGGTGCACTGCCGACAGTAGATGATGGTCGGCATGCTCCCAGTTTCAACAGTAGACAGGAGTACCGGACAAACTTAAGGAATGTACGTCCACTAATATGGACAGGATCAGCAGAAAATGTATTTCTGCCACCTTAAAAAGGTCCAGCAAAAATTAACAATATCAGTTTAAGATTATTGTCAAGGCTTTACTTTAACATTACATCACCCTTTCAAACAGAAAACTGAAACACACTGACTAGATTCCTTTGCCAAAATAAATAACTTCACTTCACAGATGTGGGAGTTGCTACCAGTGGCTTGATGGGTGGGTTTATTTTCTTGTTTGGTATTTTAGCATGATATTTTGAATTAAAACTACACAAAAATCACACAATGGCACAAAAATAACAAAATTAAACAAACAAACAAAAAAATAACTTTATGCTTCAAATGAAATAGAGTGTTTATGCTTGGTCTTTTCTTAGGTGGATAAAATGAACATTTCTGCTGGCCCACTTCCACAGTACTTCATTGCTTGGCTTCCATGTTGGTTCTTCCATCAGCCTCTACAAACGGGAATTATAGGTAAAACATTTTTAAATAATAATAACAATAATAATAACAATAATAATTCTTATTCTTATTATTCTTCATCTTCTTCTTCTTATTATTATTATTATTATTTATTTTTAATTATTCCACAATAGGGAATAAATAATCAAAAAATTACATTTTATTTCCCCTTGCTGGGCAAAATGCCAGCACCAGAAGAAGTGGGGAAAATGTGGCAAATTAGTGCATTTGTGTGAACTAACACAATTTTCTGAAGAGACTAACTTTGTAATAACTAAATCACACAGCTGTCCATATTGTCTTGTTCTCAGCAACACTCACGGCTTCTACACACAAACACAATTCAGCGCAGTGTGTGACACTGGACATGTGAGGTGAAGCGCTGCCGTCCTTTAGCTCCACTGCTTAAATTTCAATTAATATTGTTTATGCAAGTGGGTGCTTTGGAAGACGATATATGATGGAAAAGGAACAAAAAAAGAGTAACTGCCAGCGTGTATTGGGGATGATTTTTTTTTAAATGTTGTATCAAACAGCTTCACCGTGCTGGTGCAAGTTAAGGCTGCCTCTGGTTGAATTCACAAGAATAAATCCCTTACAAATGCTAATGCTACTTTGGTCCAGTGAATGTGTTTATAAGAGGTCAAGGAAGTATGGGAAAGCAAATGTCAACTCTCTTCGAGTATTGGCATTCAAGGAGTTTAGCTTTACAGAATGAGGAAACAACCAGCTTTAATTCCTCTTTCACATTCTGCAGCCTTTAAACATTTCTGAAATATGACATATTCACTGGTTACTTTTTAGTTTCCAGCCCAGAATTGCCAGATTACTCAATCCTATGCATTTGGTGCTGGTGATCTTAAACTAGTGATATTCATGGCCTCTAAGACATCTTCTAAGTCTTGCCATAAATCAAACATGAAAAAGGGGAACTTAAAAAACGTGAAAATGTTTAAAGTTAAAGTATTCACGGTCTACATACCACACCGGCAAGTAGGTAAGTAGATCAAAACGCTGCGTTCATTTACCAGAAATGCATCAGCAATGC
This sequence comes from Acanthochromis polyacanthus, assembly GCF_021347895.1. NCBI lineage: Eukaryota > Metazoa > Chordata > Actinopteri > Pomacentridae > Acanthochromis > Acanthochromis polyacanthus. The sequence goes on along the minus strand of NC_067115.1, from coordinate 41,287,454 downwards.
AAGTTTTGTGAATATAATAAATGAATACAAGTATTACAGAGATATTTGGGGCTTACTTCAGACAAAAAGTGAACAGCCATACTGGAATTTCACAGGAAGTTATATCATGAGCCAAAATTCTGCGTATGATGCAGTCAATCTATTTAAAGAGTTTGTTCTCGTTACTGGATTGTTAGAACAGCACTAAGGATGACTAAAGGAATTACCCTGAAGACAGATGCCAACTGAACATCAGCAATGGCAAATGAAAAGAAACATTTAAAAACATGTAGATCTCCTGAAGGAGGAAATCAGAACAAGTGTTGTGTCACATTTAAGCCGAAATCTTACTGACAACGCATTAAAAATAACACAAACATCTAAATAAAAACATGTGATTTATTAAAATGTCCTATGTCACTGGGTCAACAAGACTGGCTTTTAATTAACTACAGAGGAATTTACTCATTTTAGAATCTCTAAATCAATGTCGACTACAGCCATGAACCATCTTTGTCTCATCAGGAGAGGAAAATGTAAAATGAATCTCATTCCACCTTTGCAAACGTAAACACCAGAAAATGAAACCCTTTTCAGTATTTCAAAAGTTAGTAGTCATGGGCAAAGGCAGGGTACACCCAGGACACATAAACACAGACAATCAAGCACTCACATTGACACCTACGGACAATTTAGAATCACTAATTAACCTCAGCATGTTTTTGGACTGTGTTAGGAAGCTGGAGCACCCGGTGAGAAGCCATGCAGACACGGAGGGAGCATGCAAGTTCCACACAGTCAAATGCAAGGCCCAGGCGACAGCGCTAATTACCAAGACACCATGCTACCCTATGTATGTATGTATGTACTTATGTACGTATGTATTTTTGTTTGTCAAGGTACTTTGTGCTATCGTCAAAAAGAAACACTACAGAATTTCCCTCTAGGAATTATTAAATAATTTCTCTGAACCGTTGGGGCATGGACATTGGACTTCTGGGCGTTTCCTGTGGTATCTAGCACCAGGACATTGGCAGCATATATTTTTGGGTAATGACAATGGTTTTCTTATTCATGTTCCTCAAGGTGTTCAGGGCAGGTTTAGCGGTGTAGCAGGGTGGGAGGCCATTGCTGTTAGAAGCACTGTTGCCATGAGGTGTGGGCTTGATCTGAAACCATGTTTGGATGGATGGTACATGTCTAACTAACATCCATATGAATGTCAGGCTGCAACGTGTCTCAGCAGAACATTTATACTGTACCAAGATAAATAATGCTCCGTCACTTTTCCACGGTTTCAATGTTGTGGCTAGTTGTTCTAAACTCAAAGTCAAACTTTATTTGTATAGCACTTTTCATGCAAGAACAACACAAAGTGCTTCACAAGCAATTAAAAACAAAGAAGACAAAAAATAAATACAATTAAAAATAGAAATAAAAATAAAAAAACCCCAACTCTCCCACCCTCCCCACATATAGACAGCCATTCACATGCACATATCACATATTTTCATATTCTATGTATGTTCTAGATAACCAATGATATATGATCGACTGCTGCAATATTGTCAGAAGCAACCTGTAACAATATTATAGCCAGTTATATATCATTGCCAACTGCAGACAGTAAATCAAGACTATAACAAACACACACACACAAAAATAGATACACAAAGAAAAATAAGCCAATTTTCTAGAAAAATGAATTACTTTCATTGCATTATTGATATGTAGCAAAATGTGTGCAGCTTTGTCAATTCCTCTAAAAGATGGAAAGTCATCAGCAGTACTGCGCAAAACTAGAAAAGCACTCAGACTGTAATTTTAAAGAAAGGGACCCCGATTTGCAACTATTTTAATGGATACTTCCTCTGCCCATGCTTTACCTTTTCACTGAATTTCATGGCTGTTTTTGCATCTTGCGTTCACACAGCAATAAAACATATTACCGCTACCATCAAAACTCCACCTCCTTGGTGAATGTAAATATTCTTTTAACAGACAGGCTTGGTAAGACTAGCAACTCTCCTGCCACATGTTTATTCCATTCTGGATGTCCCTGTACCAGGATCAAGCCATATCTGCAATATATTCAAATTGCAAACTCATTTTTTTGAAGGTTGCCAAACAAGGCAAAGGGGGTACTATAATTTAAATGTATGTGGCATTGCTGTGCTTCATTTTTGTTGCATCAGATTATGTAAGGTCACAGCCAAGAATTTTAAGAACCCCCTCAATAACAATAGAATCTCTGATTCATTGTTATGAAGTTGTTATTTATTTAGGAGATTTTCAAGTGTGATCAGGATAAGGAGATTTATCTGTGAGCTCTAGACTGTTCATTTAGGCCTTACAGTTTTGCAGCTTTTACAAACAAAATTGAAAGATGGTTCAATATGAAATTTTCCAAAAGAATTGCTTGGGGCTTAAAGGCTTAATTTGTTAATTCAAAGCTACAGCGTGAGTTTCTCTTTTCTTTTCATTTTTTATAGCAATAAATGTGACAAAGAAGAAGACAGAAGACAAGAGATGAAAATGAACAATGCTAGATATGTGACAAAAAAAGCACTTCTTCTGGAAGATGACAAATTAATAAAATTATTACTATTCTTTTGTATTTCACATTCTACAGATATGCAATATACTGGAGCTTCTGGAACAGACTGGGGATGTATCCACTGGTCCAAAGGCAGTAGGCTGTAAGGCAGTAAGGGTCGCTGCTGATCGCAGGCTATATCATGGAAAAACCACCCACAAAATACATGTTTTTTGAAATGGTGTAACACTGCTAAGAAAACTCCAATGAAGCTGAAATATATTGTTTCAACAAAAAGTTCAGTGAAGAGGAGACACAAACAAACACATACACTCACGCACGCACGCACACACACACACACAGACACATGCACGCACGCACGCACACACACACACATACGCGCGCGTGCACGCGCATGTGTGTGTGTGTGTGTGTGTGTGTGTGTGTGTGTGTGCGTGTGCGCGCGCACGCACACACACACACACACACAGACTCTGCTGTTGGACAAAGGGTCCATTTATGAAGCTCCAGGTAGCTTTCATCAGCTGGATCTTCAGGCTGAGCACTCCCTGGACAATACACACACACACAAACACACACACACACACACTCATATTGCATACAAATCTTCGGTTTGAGGGCTCTCATGGTAATTATTGAAAATGTGCACACAGTGGCACACACAACAGCCAACAAGGTGCATACACAAACCGAAATACCCACATGAGCAAAGACACACAGCTGAACCTACATGCAAACCTTATGCACACAATGTTCAAATTGTTTCTCAGTGGTGACATATCCAAACTAAAACAAGGGCAAATTCACTGTATATCTGCCTACACAGTCATATTCATTAAATAAACACATTCATTTACAACACACTAATACAAAGGAGTTCCATAACAAATTAGTACTCATCCAGCACTCAATACACACACACACCTACACACACACACACACACACACACACACACACACACACACACACACGTACTGAGATACATATAAATATTAAGCTAAGTTTCTTTATATTGAATTTGACAGTTCTCACAATAATACCGCCTTCATCTTTTTGTTTTTATTTTAGATGTGTATATATGGATCAGTCAATTTTTAATGCAGTTTGCTCATTTCTTTAATACTGAGTTTGTTTCCCACATGAGTCATAGAAGTGCCCTGTGGTCTATCAACCCACTCTAAATACATGGCAGTGTTGCACTTTAGTACTAAAGTGTCCACAGACAGTATCTGTCTGTTGCCAGAAAACCATTAAGGCATTCCAGACCTGATTGAGTTATCCGCAATGATTTTTAATGACCAGAACAGCTGAAATCGTTGGATCACTAACAAACAACATTGCAAAATTACAAAATACTAAACATAAATATTTTGTCCTCTAAGATTACATGTAATGTGTTGAGTCTCTTGATCTGACATTTTTCTTGTTGTTTTTATTATCATGTTTACGGTCATGTACAGGTTTTACTGATTTTGCAATTAACGAGTCAACCACTTCAACCTTAAAAAAATCTAAAATAAATTTACTCCACTAGAAGATATACGCTGACACACATGGTAGAAAAGAAAAGACTCATTACGTGTGTCTGTAGCTGAAAAGGTAAGCTGAACTGAATTGTAAAAGAAGAAAAAAAAGACAAAGAATTGATTGTGGTACCCAATTGTTTTAAATGTGTGTGTTTGACTACTACTGGGAAGCTCTAGCATGAAGCGCTTTAAACCAAGATGAATCATCCTAATACATAGATTATTTTAAAAAATGTTGATTTTACCACTACTTCAGCTACAAACAAAAAAATAACCACTTGCAATAATTTCACAAATTTCCTCAAGTCCAACAACTACCTAAACATCTGCACATGTTTCAAGTGAAATTGTGTGAGAACAGAATAACTAAAAAGGTAAAACTGGCCAAGATGTTCACTCAGATGTGTTATCTATTGAGTTGTACAGCTGTGCAAGTTTATTTTGTACTGCAGGAAACTATACCAATACAGATAGCCAGATAAAAGGCAAGAGAAAAGCTCTAAAAAAAAAACTAAACTAAAGCTGAAATTCTCCTTTTAAGAGTTGCTGACCAAATTTCATTCTGCATTTCTGCTGAGTTACTATTCCAGTAACACAAATGATCCTCGCATGTGAACAGAAATAGCTCTCAGAAAATAGTTTTTTTATTTACAATAATTCTGTCTCATATACAAAAAAGACAAACTCGTATGTGCTGTGTACTGTGTTTAGAATTGTGCACACTGCATCAATACATCCCTCATAATTCATTTCAGATTTTTCTTCAGCCTGTTTTTTACAACTAATGACTATTCTACGTGTTCCAAACCGATTACATGTGTAGCAGACTTGTCAAGTTTGTATCTTTAAAGCATCCATATATGAAAAAAGTTCTACACACATACACACAATTACATACACACATGTACACACATACACAGAGAGAGAGAGAGAGAGAGAGAGAGAGTTAGAGCTAAACATTGTATGCGATGCAGTCCCAGATTAAAGTTTCGCGAACACATTCCATATTAATTCTAATGCAACATATTTGTATGTGCATTGCATTTTGTTCTCCAGAATAAAACTTCTTCTTCTGTAAAAGCAGACTGATTCTGCCACTTCAGTCTTTTTCGCATGAACATGAAACGATGCTGATGAATTCTATACACAACTAAACAGACTGAGTGGCCCAGTTTCTTCACTAATCAGTACCATTTTATCACTACTCACAATGGTCAATACAAAGCTACAGTTTTGAACTTTAAATGATAAAAAACAGAAAACATTCTTGGACCATTTTACTAAAGGTGACAAATAACACACCTTTGTAGCCACGTTAGTGCCGTACAGTACTGACAAAGAGCTTCCATTCCACAACAAGAATGCTGCAATTTTGCTGCAATTTCTAAAAAGTTGCAACTCATAGAGTAGTTGAAATAAAATTTAACTTGAATGTCTTGTCTGATTTATCCCAAAGCACAATAGCTGAAAGGGACAAAGATTTTGTAAAGCTCTGTCCTTAAGTGCAACAAAGACACATAGGACATGCGCTCTGAATTTTAAAACCCACAGGGAAGAGGGGTAGACAAGACAAACTCAGTTCACTGAAATACAAGGCCATCGCTGCAGTTGAGTTCACAGGGAAAATAAAATTGAGCACAAATGTAAAGATTACAATGTACACAACATTTTACATGAGAATAACTGAAAATATAATGGCATCTATGTAGGTTAACTTCCCATACAGCAGGACAAGAAAAAAATGCAAGCGACAGGGAAGATGAGAGGAGGGGAGACAAAGCCACCGTGTGTCTTCCTTCTAGTTTACCCTTCACTACAAAGTGAATTCCTGTGGTTATACTGTTTCATACCAGTCCTGTAATACCTTTACCTTTCACTTACACACACATACACACACCTTCCCACCCTCACAGGCGAAGGAAACTGGTCTCAGCATTGAGTCCTTAAGATTTACCACAAAATGAAAGCAGTGTGGAGTCTTATCTTTACCAGTACATAGTAGTTGAACTGGTCCAACTGTAAAAATCCATCATAAGATATGCCAATGTTCTTTTCAAAGTATGTTCAAGAACACTGAGGAGGATCAGTTTAATTTCTAAAAATATTCCAATGTCAGACTGCAGTCTATTATAGCATCTGTCACCTCTAAAATTCCCAATAAAATCATTAGTGACTATGCTTCTACGACAGTCTGTAATGTAGTGAGATTTGGTTTATAACAAACTGTCTTATAAACTGGGAAGTTACACATGTGAAAATATTTGAGAAAGCCTTAAATAACCAAACATCAGATTTTCATTATTTCTAAACAGTTTTTCAGGGCAAAAATGACTTCAGGATTCCTCTTTACTTTTCAGTCTTTTTTTCTTTTTCTTTATCTATCCAACTCTGAAACCAAACCGTTCTCATCTTATCCGAGATTTACATTCGCTTGAGGAAATCGTCTTAATTTGCCTACCGTTTGATGAGACTGTCTGAAAATCGCTCTCTCCGTTTTGCAACTACAACATGTAACGACCTTAAATAACCTACATAAGAACGCTGTGTTCTTCATTCATAAAAGAGCACACTCAATCAAATCTGGTTTCACGAAAACGGTGCAACGCAAACCAAATTCGCCATTCGGCATGTTTAAAACGCAAAGCACATTTAAATTAAATTAACTTTTCGAAGAGTTCCTGCCGGCTCATCGGCTCTTCACAAGACGGTGGGAATAACAAGCGAACCAATTAGAAAAGTCACAATTCTACACGTGGTGTTTCTTGTTTTCTATTGTTCCCGAACTGAGGAACGGCAGAGGATATGTTTAATACCGACGAGTCTTGTGTGACATGTACTGAGAAGCCACGCAGTAATGACCAGCATTCTATAATGGAAATAATCTGTGGTGGAAGTTAACCTTAGACTACTCCCAACACAGACAACACTTGAGTTCAAATAAACGCTTTCTGTTCTGGCCTCTGTGTTTTCCTCTTTGTGTCATGTGCAGTGTTTGCCGGGGCTGTCCTACCTGCTCGTCCTCGTGTGAGGGGGTCCTCCTCTCCTATAGTTTACAACCGCAGCCGCTTGTTTACTTCGTAACTTCGACTTTTCCCCCACAAAGAAGAACAACAAAAAATCAAAACAAAACATAAAACTTCTTCCGTTTGTTCAGTTTATTGATTTATATTTTTATGGTTAAAGTAACAACAAAAACTTCAGTAAGAAAACCGCAATTGCGGCAGCGTCCTTCTCACTATTGTACTTTACGAAACCGTTAGTTTTCTCGGAGCTTTTCCTGCCGGTCTTCTCTCTCGGTGTTTCTAATTTCACTAAAACGCAGCATGGAGGCTCGCAGTCCAAAGATGTGTGCGGCTGTCAGAGCAACGCACGTGAAGGAGCGAAGTGTCGGTGATGAAAACAGGTGGAACAAACGGCGAACCCTCCCCGTCTACTGCCGGTAAACTAAGCAGGAGTTCATTAAAGCCCGCTGTGTTTCTTTCTCTCCCTCCGAAGTGTCTTTTTGTTGTCGGTAAGGAGTCACCCAGGTGGTGAAACACCTTTACCCCTTTGCTCTCTCCTCTCTCCTCGCGCTGTCCCGGCTGGCCGGCTCAAGAGGCAGCGACAGTAAAAACGGCTTGTGCAGATCAGAAAAGAGAAAAGAGACAGAGAGAGAAAAAGAAAGAGTGGGGAAGAGAGAGAGAGCTCCCGAGAAACGGAGAAACAAGACTGTCCTCTGTTGCTGCTGCCCTCCGCCAGTGAGCGCCGGCGCGAGCTCATCTCCTCCCGGTAAAAGATGATGATACGCCAAGCGAGGCAGAAACGGAATGCTGGGGAACCCCTGCTGCGTCCAATCCTGACGTCTCTACCGGTGTGCCGGCGTCTGCGAGTGCGCGAGTCACTCGTGTGTGTGTGTGTGTGTGTGTGTGTGTGTGTGTGTGTGTGTGTGTGTGTGTGTGTGTGTGTGTGTGTGTGTGTGTGTGTGTGTGTGTGTGTGTGTGTGTAAGATGGATGTAGTGGGGTGGGAGTAGGAGGGGGCGCGCGGGTCAGCCGTGACTTTCAACTGGATGCCCCGACTGTGACAGGTGACGGCAGAGGGGTGAGAGCAGCGGGGGCACATGGTAAGACACTCGGTTAATGAGGTGGTGCTTTTTCCGCTTTCAGTCAGACAGACTACGAGTCAAAAATAAGATTGAATAAAAGTGATACACCGTCTGAGGGCGAGACAGAGCTTGCTGCTATACACTCACATGCCTGGGCCTAATAAATAAAAAAAAAATAGAGTAAATGTAGTTGAATAGACACTATGTATTAGCCATGGCAAGGACTGAGAAAAATGAATCGATGGAATGCTACTCTAGGAGGAGAGTGACTCCAGCAGACTGCAGGTATAGCCCAACATCTGAGGTCTCTGATGGATGAATGCACTCGTAGGAACAGCGAAGATACTGTGCACAACCTTCCAACTCCCGTCGATTTTTATAGATATAGACAGTACTACTGCTTTAAAATGTACTGCTCTGTAAAACACACGCGAGACAGACGCCCCTGGAGCTGTTTGTGGGTCAAGTCAACATGACACAAGTCAACAACACAGGGATAAGGGTAAATGCAGTTGCTATAATACATGTATATTATCATAATACATGCATATATAAACTAAAAATAGTAATATTGAAAATAATCATAATACAGCTGAGCTTTTGATTCTAATAATGATTGTATGCTTTGATTCAGAAATTGTTGCAAAGCACATCATGTTGTATAACACACACACACACACACACACACACACACATATTATGCACTAATTATTATTTTCAGCAATTTCAGACTTCGACACACACTGTGACATACACACTAGTGAGATAGCAATCAGAAACATTGTAAAGGTGTCCATATCTGAAGGTGAACATTGTATTTATGTTGCTTTGATTTTGTAAGCTAAGGTCACCATTGTGAGTAAAACAATATAACTCATCTTCCAGTAATTTCACAATTATTGTCAGTGTCAGCTGAAGCACTGAAACCCTGAGTTATTACTATATTTTAAATGCATTGAAAAGCATCCCTGTTAACAAAGGCTGGTTGCCTCGACTCAGAGAAGGTAGAATCTTAAAAGGCTTAACAGAAACAGGATTTGATAGGTTATGCTTTAAGTGACTGCTTTAAAATGCATAGGACCATTGTAACAACCTTGTTACTGTAAACTGTTCATCTGGTGAAAAATTGCGCTTGATATTTTCTTAGTATACGTACTGTAAGAGCGTCTCAGTTGGAGTTTGCAAAGTGGACTCAGAACAAAACCTTTAAATTACAGGAAACAACAGGACACAAATGGTGTGTAATTTACGATGCATTCAAGTGTTACTTTTGTGCCATTACCATTGGACTGGTTTGCTGGCCATAACAAAAGGAGAAACGTGCAAGGTTTTTAAAGGAAACAGCAGGAAAGCAAACGGCAAGGTGCAGAAGACAGCGCTGTCAGGGGTATATGAACAGGCATTTGTTCAGTGACCACTGTAAGGCGTGTGATTAGTACAAAAACACATAAACAAAACTAAAAATACAAAGCCTGGTGCATTATGAAGCAAGCACATTGACATCTGGGCCAATAGGTCTACATGTAAATAGAGCCAGGACTTCATAGTCAATTTGAGATTTTTGCACCAAATTAGGCTATTTATTTCAACAACTGATAATAATGATCATTCTCATGACACAAACACACACATACATACATACACACACACACACACACACACACACATATATATATATAGCTGATACTAGTTGTTGATATTTTTTTCTTCAATATTCCATCTGTGACCCGGAAATATTTTAATCTATACTATAATTCTTCAGCTTGTTTTTAGGTGGTAAATTATAGCATTGTTTTAAATAGTTCAATGATTCCAATACATTTGCTCACACTAAAACAAGGTGGACAAATGTTAGACACTTTTCAGTATTATCCAGCACAACCAAACTACAACTTCCACATATTCTATAGATTAGATTCATACACAACACTATTGTAGAAGCCCAACGGCAAGCTGAATAATTTATGTGGTTGTTGGTGCATGGCTATTGTATTGGATTGAAGAACATCTTCCAAATACAGTTGTTTTTAGTCCTGTGTAATTTTAAAATCTTGTTTTTTTTTATTTTCTTAAAAATGTTTGGGGTGTTGAGGGGGGACACTGGCATTTGTTGGTAAAAAAAAAAAGAGAAACTGTTTGGTCTTGCAATTGTGGTAATTACATAGAACTGATGTAGTGGCAGAGAGAGGCATGCAGTTGTCTGCACATTCATGGACCTGAAACAAGCTCACTGACATGCGCACCGTACTGAGTGGGGATGGATGTGAACCCAAATGGCATTCTGAAGTGAACATAACACAAGATTTCAGTGGCATCAGTTTGGCACTCCTTGAGAGCTAATGAGGATTTAAGTTTTTAGTTTTGCCATTGTGACTTACATTGTGTGAGATACATGCATACTTGCTTGAGGATACTCCAACATGTAGGGGGCTAGAACCTCTCAACCTGTGATTATTGGCTGACAATATCAAGCACAAAAAGCCAAGTGCTGCTTGCCTCTGATACTCCAACGAGCACGAGGGCATACTGATAAAGCTGATAGGCACACACACATAACGCCAAAAGACTTGGAAAAATCCACCACTATATTCTCAAAATAAGAAGAGGACCAGCACGAAGGAAAATGTGGCCAAAGCAAACTGAGTAAGTGGAAATGCAAGCGTTTTTTTTTTATTATTATATTGTATTGTCTGGAGAAAGACAATGAAAAAAGTATCAAAAGTTATCTTCAACAAGATCATAAGGGACTGAATCTGTGTAAAATATGGCATATGACTAGTATATTATACTACTGTGATAATGTAGAGCATTTTTCACAGAAAAGGTAAGTCTGTGTAAATACTCTGACATAATGCTGGTAATCTGAAAGGATCTACATGTTATGTTTTTCATTAAATACAAGCTTTTTTTTTTTTTTTTACTAAACACTGATACTGTGTCCTTTGGCACTAGTACACTACAGAGTATTTTTAATGATATGGCTGAATTTTACGAGGATTTTACTCTTAAAAAATGTATTTGTGTGTCACGAACAAAAGAGGAGTGTGCAGTAAATTTTAGAATGCCGCCAACGAACTATTAAGCGATGTGTTCACAGTGAACTACTTCAGCAACAGCTTAATACACATTTGATGGTCTCATAAGTATTTTCAGCAGCAGGACGGCGCATGGGGAGTGATGAGGAGAAAGTATATTGCAGTGTGTATGTGCATGTGTTTATGTTAAAAACACAATGGAACTCTGTGTAATAAAGGGAGACGATATACAGCTTGTGGTTTTGGATATAAAAACGATATTTGTAAGGAGGAACAGCCTGTTGGCATTGGTGTTCGCATGGTGTAGGGAAAATAAAAAAAAATAAAGTAGGGGCAGTTTTGTTACTTGATAACACTGTAAGCCACCAAGTGACCATGCTTCACTGTTTTATTAATAACAAGCACACAACAATGTTTACATTATGACTGTTTTTATGTTTTCTAACTGACAGATGTCAGAAAATGCGTTTGTTGATCATTTTAAATTTTAAATTTTACATTTAGTGCTTTTTTGTCTTCTTTTGTCTGTCTTCTTCAAACATCTGTCGTCTCAGTCAGCATAACGATCACCTGTCACAGTCACGTGCTGGTGATTGTTACACAAAGTGCACACTGCTCTGATTTGCTCTAATGCAAAGATGAACAGGTCAGGCATCTCCGACCTTTTTTTTTTTTTTAATTCTTCAGACTTTTAGTGCAATCATCAGCTTTTGGAATGCAAGTCTTTCTTTTTCCTCAGCTGTGGGCAAACAAGTTTTCAAGGGTAACTGCTGGCTGGTCTCGGAAGATTTTTCAGTTCCCAAAGTTAGAAAGTTAGCGCAGACAACTGCTTTCTTATTGATAGCAGCATGATTAAGGCAGCTGAAGTAACTATATTGGATTCCTTGATCAGTCGTAATTGCTGTAGGAGCTGTGACTTTGATACATGCTGTCTACTGACCCACTGAGCTAACTTTGCCATTGTTATGCTCCAGTTCTGCTGGAGCAAGAAAGGTATTTCCTCATAATAAGCATCCTCATCTTAATTTGCAGGCTTCTTGAAATCAAAGCCCTCAGTTTCAAAAATAAATAAGTACATGAATAAAGAAACAGTGACACTACATACATGAGGAAATGATCAATAATTTGTCCTAATAATGATAACAAAAATATAAAGACTTTAATGGAGTGAAATTAATAAATTACACAGTGAAATACAGTCCCATTTTTGGCCAGTAAAAAATCTAGAGATTTTAAAATTAATCATTTTTATTTATTTCTTCGCCATACATAATAGCTATGATTTGTTAATCACTTTGGCATTTATTGCTCAGTTGATTATGTGCCTCTTTGTGGTTTTCACTAAAAAGTTGGAAATACAATCTGACTGTGTACAGCGAAGTGCAAGTTAAAACTGGAGTTGCATGACATGAGAATTAGAAGTCCAAGTAACAGTGTTTGAGGACAGCTTCAAAGTAAAACAAAGATCAAGAATGTCATAATTCATTGTTACATGTAGAACTTCTATGTGGTCAACTAGAGGTACTCCTACTATGTGTGCAAAACACATAATCACCTTGTGGCCTTCAACAAGTCTGGTAGAACTAATATGAATCAGCTTATGTAAAACAAACAAAAAAAAATCTTTTTCATCCATTTGCAGTATTTCTGATCACATGGGCAAAAAGTGTTTTTTTATGGAGAAGTGTCACATTTTAAAATTTTGTCTTTCATATTATTGAAACAAGTGCCACAAGGGTCTCCCATCACAGGCAGCTACAAGTATCACATTTCTTTTGATCTGGGAAAAGTGTCAAAATGAGGGGGGCAGGGGATGATTTAATGTTGGAGATCTCAGCTTGCATGTTGCTTTGTCTCTGTTTCACAATCTATGTTCCTGTTTTTGACTGAGTGTGCATCCATTCCACTGAATGTGTTTTCTCTGCTGTGCCAAAGCAAAACAGACACACATGGAGTGGAGCAGAGGTCAAGTTTGTTGAATCTTGCTTACTCAACTTTTCTGGTTATAAATAAATCATGAAGAGAGACGGGAGGAGTGGCCGATGTGCCTGTTTGATTGAGATATTGGTGCCGTCTTGCAACATCCAGTGGTTCTGAACCTTGCAAACAACACCTTTACAATATAACCTGCAAAACCCAACCCTGTCTTCTAGAAGTGACGATAATTATAAACAAATTGTGAGGGGAAAGTAATGCTCACCAGATTTCATTTTCTGTTTAAACGTGAAGGATTATTATTGTATTGTTATGTTTGGTGATGATCAGCGTTGGTTTGTCTGTCTGTCTGTCTGTCTGTTAGCACCATTACTCAAAAATAGACGACCAGATTTAGATGAACTTTTCAGAGAAGGTCAGAAATGACACAAGGACCAATTGATAAAATTTCGGCACTGATATGTCTTATAGTCTGGATCCATGGATTTGTTAAAGATTTCTGTATCATTGTGAGATAGTGTCACGGCATCACTGTAACTACGACTACAATTGAACACTGTGTTATCTGCCTGCCGATCATAAAATACTCCAGTAGTGTGGTTAAACTATTTATGTTTTATTTGGTACTGGTATTATGGAAAAATCTTAAGTCTTGTTTAATACAAAATAAATCTTGGGATACCAATGTTCCTCCTGCCTCCAATTATAGTGTTGCAGATAAATGTAGTGCTTTTGCAGTGTACTTCATGAAACTGTGCAGTCCCAACTAGTGGTGATAGTTCTCATGTAGTGGAACCTGGAGGGCAGGAAGAACAAATAGGACTCTACTTCTGAAATTTGTTTCAACAAAACTTGTTAATATTCCTGCTGAAACTGGTGGGGAGGACAAATCTGACCTTGAAATGAAAAAAACAGTTTTTCCTAACTAGAACTTGTCACTAACAGCATATGACTGCAATTACTTACCACACAATGCCTCACAAACTTATTACAAGCCTTTACAATGAGTATTGCATCAACATATACAATTATTAATGCAAACATCATGTATACATCCAGTAGAAATCCCTTTCGATATAGGATATTCACTTTGTATACTTCTGCAGTGCATTAGGGCTGATAGATCCTTCTTTTTTTTCTTTCTTGCCATTGCAATGAGCTATTTGATTCAGCGTTAATGATAATATTTCTAAAGCTTCAATGCTTATGTTAGAGCAACGCAATGTGACTCCACAAAGTCACATTTTCAATTTTAAACTCGAATGAATTTGCTTTAAGTACGTCTAGTGTAATCTGGAAGGTTGAAAGTACTCATACATACAACTTATTATTATCTTTTCCAGTGCACTTCAATGTCAAACTACTCATACATTATTTCTTCCATCCAAACTAATCTGTTTCTTGTGGGGGAAACATATTTCTCACATTCTTGCACATTATGCTCATTTTGTAAGACTCAGCAAACATTTAAGCCAGTGGTTGAAACAAGTGAAACCAATTATTTTCTTCAGTGAAGTCACATTAGAGTCAAGCTGTATTTTGTATTTTGTAGCTTGCCGATACAAGACCAAATCGGGAAGTATTTTACACAGCAGGGTGCCCAGTGTGGTCAAATGTCTTAGAGACACACAAACACATGGAAGGGGATGCACAGAAGCATGTCGAGAACATACTTCTGAACATCATTGTGATGTCCCCACAGTCACACTTGAACAGTCTGCATATGCATTCCCTTACCTGGGAGCATTTGGGCCTTTGCATTGATAATCTGATGTGGTTTTAATGTGCACCATTGTTTTTGATGCCACTGTATTATTTACTGAGTCTTATTTCTATGTTTTCCTGTTTAAAAGGCAATCTGGATGCTCTCCTTGCTGGGCAAAGATGCGGTACTGTTTGTCAGACAAAAATTAAATAAAATTTAAATAAGAATATCATTTCAAATTCTTATCAAATTAAATTGCTGGACGACTTAACAAACTTTAAATGTGATCATTTGGCAACACACTAATCAAAATAAAAGACAGGATTCAAAAGAAAATGTTGTAATTGGAGGTTTCATGCTAAAGAACACAAGTACAACCCCATTAATGAGATAAAAACCTGTGTTCCAGCTGCTGTTAGAGTTGTCGGTGCTGTGTGTGTCTGTGGGTGTGTTTTACTCTTTTAGGGCAGGGCTGCTGGTGTTCTCCCTTCTTGTCTCGGCCAGCTGTGTGTGGAGCTTATTCTAGAACTGCAGATCAGCTTCATCACTTTTTTTAGTTTTTGAAGAAGCTCGCTTGAAGTTGTCAATGTTTTTTTTTATTGTAAATTACAGTTCTTTTGTGACTTTATTTATGTCCTACTCCTTTAACTTGTTTTTTTTTTTTTTTTTTTAAACGTCTTTTGTTGCTCTTCACACATAACAATCTGTTTCAGTATTTAAATTCAAGTCTGATCTCTCTATCACAATCCTCCTATTCTTGCAGGTACATTTTGCACATAGTGTAATGAAACCGGGCTGACACAGTCGCCTGGTGGTTAGCACTTTTGCCTTGCAGCTTGAAGCTCCCCAGTTCATGTCCTGGCTTTCCTGGGATCTTTCTGCCTGGAGTTTGTGTGTTCTCCCTGTGCAGGCGTGGGTTTTCTTCAGGTAATCAGGCTTCCACCCACAGTCCAAAAACATGCTGAGGTTAATTGGTAACTCTCAATAATTCATAGGTGTGAATGTGAGTATGATTGTTTGTCTCTATTTGTAGCCCTGCTGTAGATTAGTGACCTGTCCAGAGTGTCCCCTGTCTTTGCCCTAAGTGATCTGGGTTTGGCTCCAGCCCTCCCACGACCCTAATGAGGACAAAGCAGTGCATAGTAGATGGATGGATGTATTGAAACTGAGGTAGGAGATGTTGTTTTTGCAGTGATTTCAACATGTTCAGGTATGTATTAATGTGTTTTTCCGGTAAAGTACTACTTCTTACACAGGTCCTGTCCACAGCACACATTTTCCTCCATGCAGGATGATGTCACGGAAAACATTCAGACAACTCTGTTTCGTTTACTCAGACATCTTGTAAAATAAGAGAGCCTTTACTTTGACAGTAAGTCATGTCAAGACAAGGCGCTGACTCAAGTGGCTTTGGAATCATGGACCTATCAAAGAGGCATAAGGAAAACTGCAGTCAAATGTCTTTTCTCATGCACAATCAAATAGTTGCATTGGTGTGTGTTTGTTGTGACAGTGATGATATTTGAATGGACAGATATTCCCATGAATGTAATAATAACTTGAGAATAGAGTTCTGTGTATCATGTCAGCACTATTATAAGTATATGGGGTCTACCTTACTGGGTATTTGGCTTAAATACCATTCATAAAGTATTATTTGTGTGCCCATACTGCTACTGAATTTGTACTTTCTCCCAAGGACTCAGAAACTGTTGGAATTATCCATGACAGCTGACCTACACACTGCCTGACAGCAGCACTCTCCCATCAGCTTCATGCCCTGTGTACATCACAGGCCACTCTACTAGTCCAGCAGAGGCCTGAAATTTTAGGTTGTAGCTCCAGGCGTTCAGACTCTCCCTGTGACTGACAGCTTATGCAATTTCTCTGCACTTGACTGACTCAAATCTGGCGTCAGAGTGAAGACACCTAAAAATTATTTCACTCACTAAATTGTCACTTTGAAACAGCAAACAGAAAAATACCTGATAATTGAAACCACTGTTGCCAGAATGAATACATGCTAAAGGACCTTTTTCTACAGTTAGAGTCATATAATTTATATGTGTGGGTTGTTTGGGTCATTTACACCAAGACTTTCAGCTACATTTCAGAAAAGATACATGTATCTGTTCCAAAAATAAGAATGTTTGTTGCAGTTTTGTTTGCTGAAACACAATCAACAGTTGAAGCAGCAGCAGTGTCAGTGACACATTTTATAAAACAATCAAGGAAGGCTACTTTAAAATCTGTAGCGATTTGTCAAAAAATCACAACTCAGTCAAAATCTGAACCCTCAGACATGAAACACATATTTTTAGATTCATTTTCTGAAGATATTTTAATCTCAAAAATAAAAAATTCTAATTTTATTCAGTATCAAAGTAATTCAGCAAAAGAGCTAGTAACAACTCCAGAATACCGTGTCCTAAGAAAAAAGGGCTAAAAAGCTGCAGGCCCTGGGATAGCTTACTAAATAAATGGCAACGTGTTGTTAAAGCCAGGGTACTCAGTATTTTTGGTGTCACTAGGAAAAAATGCCAAATATATTTTTTCAGCATGTTTTGACTTAAGTGGTCTAAGAAGCAACTACATCTTCTCTTGGCTTCATTCTCAGGCTTTAGAAAATGAAGACTTCAGCCAGTCATGCGGTTTTTCACTGAGATAAGGGAAGATAGATGCAAAGGATGTTGGGGGATAAATGGGAAAAACAAAGAAAAGCAGGATTAGAATCCCATTTGAAGTGGCAAGTAAATGGTAAGTTTAAATTTTCTTATTTTTGGCATTCTTTTTTTTGAACAATGCTAAAAAAAAAAAAAACAAGCTAAACCCATTATGCGTCAGAAGAGAGTCAAATCAGTAAAATAAAACAAAGAAAAAAACAACAATATGAAAACAGATCAAGTGCACAAACCAAGTTCAAAATAATGTAACACAGATGCATACCAAATATTTGCATTCTTAACTTTATCTTTTTCCTATTGAACCACTTACACAAACTCATATTCACTTTTGCATGCACACACACGTGTCTTTACACGCCAACACTGAGATACCTACTGACACACCACAATATGACTCGCTGACACAATGACACACCACATCTGGGGACATTTCCAAAGGAAAATCATGCAGATTTATTCTTCCTATGGGTCAAAAGAGAAAAAAAGTCAGAGGAAGGAAAGAAAGACAGACAGGATGAAAAAAGTAAGAATGATAAACAAATCAAATGAACAAAAAATGTGAATGAAAAATAAAAACTGAATATTTAAAACAAAAACAACAACAAAGAAATTGAGGGACAGAAAAACAACAAGGCTGTTGTAAGGGACTTCTGGCCTGTGAGAAGCTGTCTGTGCACAAGGATACCCTGGAGGCTCTTCGACACGCACACACACTCACACACATACGCGGCATGGCCTGTGGTCAGGATGTGTGCTGTGTACCATAGAGCGAAAGGACAGGTGTGTATTCAAGCGAAACCTCACTCTGTGTCACTGTCAGTGTGTGTGTGCATGTGTGTGTGCGTATGTTGTGATTGTAGCTTTGGCTCAGGGTTATGCTCTTATGTACATTCATTGCCAATGTGCACTCACCGATGTGCATGAATCTCTCTCCTTCATCCACACACAGACACACACGCATGCAAAAGCTTTGTCATTGTGTCAGTAATCTATGGCATATCTAATGTGACAGTAAACACACCCTCTTTCTCTGTGACACACACACCCTCTCTCTCTCTCTCTCTCTCTCTCACACTCACACACACACAAACACACACACACACACACACACACACACACACACACACACACACACACACGCTTTCACATGACTGAAGAAGTGTTAGGACATGCCAATGTCATCCCTCTGCAGCTGTGTTGTTTTGTCTGCTTTCCATCACTCCTTCTCTCTTCTCTCTCTCTCTCTCTCTCTCTCTCTCTCTGTCTCTCTCGCTTTCATCCTCTCCCCCAGGCATCCAGGATGCCCCCATGTCTTGCCAAGTAGGACATGGTATTCCCTCAAATCACACAGGCAAATATGCATGTGTGGACATGCACAAACACATGCTACTCAACTGGGTGCAAATAAATACTTTTAAGGCAAAAATACACATTTAGTGGATTTTGTAGTCTAATCAAAAGTGCCTCAAGTCCTGTGCAACATTTTTTTGTAGAAATGTAAGGGTGTACCATCTACTCAATTGCAAGACACTGCTACAGCACTTCAGTTTGATCTTTGATCTTCAGAGGCACTGAAATATGGCTTCTGCCTGGTGCTACAGAAATGGAGACTCGAGTCTTTCTAGACATGTTGGGCCTGTGATGGTGCATGAAAAAAGTCTGTAAAAATGGGAGATTCTTTCAAGGAACATGAATCTGCTCATCAAGTTTTGCAGTAGCGTGCACATTAGAATATGAAACATCCTGTTTGCATAGTTGAGATGCTGAACTGATGATGGTGCAAGTGATGGCCTAATGCAGTGGATAAAACTGAAAGTAACCTCTGGAGACCATGAATGTAAATTATAATCAGTTGATGACAATTTGATTTTTACACTTCTTCATGCAATAAAACTTGCTAGAACATTCTGACAACACTTTTTCAGAAGGTATCTGTACCTGCTCAGTGGGTTGTCAACAACAAAGTGGCAACACACTGAGCAGGCAACTATAATGACATCAAACTAAAGCAAAACAAAAAGTAAATTTTTTAAATGAGAACTACTTACAGGCTTTTAAAATGTAAAGTGTAAATGAAAGTGTGACAAAGACTGACAAATGAACTAATCGCTGTCTAATTATTTACTCAGTGACCTACATTATCTGTGGAATCCCATTCTGGAACTCCCCTGCCACCCAAAATATTTCTTTTTAAGAAGCAGCTAACCTGTGCTACTGGTAATAAAAAGCACCTTGCATTTTGTAAATATACATATCTGTCAATAGTGAGGTCTGCCAGGACTACTTCTTGAAATAAAAGCTCCTAAACTTAACACATGCATAGATTAAAGTGAGAATTAAGTGAGAAGCAACAGAAGGGCAGAGCCAAGAGATACATTTTTTTTCTATGGTCACTAAAGAAAAGTCATTATTGTCCTCAATGTTGAGGAAGCAGGATTTTAATGAACAAGTGAGTGACTCATCTTCTGGATAAGTGGCTGCTTGTCAATGTACCAAATGTGTAGTGTACAGTAAAGGTGACTACACCCCTGTGCAATATCTTTTACATGTCAAATGATTCCAAATAGAATCACCTGGTAATAGTTGCATTGAAACTGGTTGCAATTCCCAGCCCAGGACAACTTGGATGAGGTGGAGATGGGGAGAAAGAGGGGTGCCCAATCAATGGCCTGCGAATCAGAAATAATGTCCAAATGTTGTAAACTGATCCATAATATTGTAAATTTGCTTGTTGTTAAATTGAAGGACCCGGTGCCTACAGTGATCCGCTTGCACAGGTTGAGTTGAGGAGTTGAGGGGTGATTCAGAAGGTACTCTGGAGCACAGAGAAGCTGAATGAAATGTTGCTGTCCTTCCGCCACATGAGGTGTTCAGTATCAAATAATGACCCGGTTATTCTAGTATTACACTGAGAAATGGAGAGAGCAGATTTCCTGGGAAGAAATTTGTGGTCAAGGTAGATTTTTTTTTTTTATTGTACTGTATTTTTGCTAAGGGCTGCACAGTGGCTTGAGGGTTAGCCTTTTCCCCTTGCAGCTGGAACATCCCTGGTTCGTGTCCCCGCCTTTCTGGGATCTTTCTGCATGTTCTCCCTGTGCATGCATGGGTTTTCTTCGGGTTCTCCAGTTTCCTCCCACAGTTCAAAAACATGCTGAGGTAAACTGGTGATTCCAATTTGTTTGTAGGTTTGAATGTGAATGTGATTGTTTGTCTCTATATTTAGCCCTGTGATAGGAAGGTGACCTGTCCAGGGTGTCCCCTGCCTTCACCATAAGTCAGCTGGGATAGGACCTTAATGAGGATTAGGCAGTGCATAGATACAGTGTATAGATAATGGATGGATGCATCCAGGTCTTACCTTGTCTTTGGATAGCACAGCATGTTCCTATAGATGTCAATGACAATGAGGAACTCATGATTCGACGTATCTCTGGACAAAAAGTGGAAATAGCTAAATTTTGTAGCATTCAAGGAACGAGAGTAACAAATTGGTTAAATTGATGCCTTTACCGGGAAGAATTTTAGAATGAAATCTAGAGGTTACATTGGCAGCCTGACAGATGTAGCTGGTAGGGGCCAGATAAAATTGAGAAAGAAAGAAGAGGCTGAGGCCACAGCTGGCAGGAATTAGCAGTAAGCTAGCTGACTGGGAATGATGGGCTTTCTGCTGTTGTTCTGCAGAGTCTACAGATGAGCTCTCATGGAGTGGATGGATGCTATGACTGTTTGAAGATTGCATGACGTCATTCTTGCCAGTGGAAGGGCAAGGGGAACCTGGGACTCTTTGTATGCCACGCTTTGCTGCTGGAGCCTCGAGTGGAGTGGATTTTTTGGTCCCTTTGTGCCCACAGGTGCATGATTTGGAGCCCAGAGCTGGTTCGGCAGTTTACAAGGCTGAAGGGCCTCACTGAGGTTGAGAATGCCTTGCACTTGAAATACTGGCCAAATCCTGCAGTTGGAAAGCATCCAGAGTGGATGCTTTGATGGTGTAGCTAGCTGACTGCTGTTGAAGATTGAGCAGCACAATGCCAAAAAGCCATGCGGGAACTCCGTCTGATATTGCCCACAGGCAACGAGTCATAAATGATACCAACAGCATAGTCTTTGAGGATCTATGGGTTCTCCATGATATCGCTGCCAAGATCAGACATGATAAAGATGTTTAGCAAGAGCACACAAAACGCCATAGCACAGTTGCTTGATCATCAGCCTGGACAAAAGAGTGAAAGAATTCTAATGATTTTAAGAATGATGTCTACAAACTGATTGGCTTTAAAGATACAAAGCAGGAACGGTTCATATTCACCAGAAGGAAATGCAATTTCAATATACATCGAATGATGACAATAAAAACTGATTCTGATTCTTATTCTGGGCAAGGGAGGTAGAATGCAGATCTTTCATAAACTCAGTGCAACAAAATGGATATACCTGTGATCACCAACAAACACATTACCTGTGGTCATTTAAAGAAAACACACTAAACCTATGATTTCTCAAAATGCCTGGCTGCATTAACATGGTAATAAAAAGAAGACTTGTGAACAAAGGAGCCTTTGGACCCAGGAGCTGTCTCTATCTGTATGTTGGTGTCATGACTCTTTCTTTCTTTGGTCAGATGAGACCAAAGTCACTTTGTTTAGCTCAGACAGGGACCAGTATGTCTGGCATTATCCTGGTCAGACTGCTACAGTAAATTCATAGTCCTGACAGTGAAACACCGATGTGGGAGTATGATAATATGCGTCTTGAAGTGCAAAAGATGTTAGGAGATGACATTTATTTATGACACCATTATTACCTATGGATAAACTAACTGGCTCCCAGTTTGCAGAAACTTTGCAGAAGAGGAATATTCCAGCATGATAACCATCCAAAGTGCACTGCCCAAGGAGTTTCTTCGGGGGGAAAAGGGGGGAAACTGTGACCAGACCAAGTATGCCCCCTGACTTGAACCCAATAGAACACATTTTGAGAGTTTAAAGAGAAAGGCAGAGATACACAAGCCCTTGAGCAAAAAGCAGCTGAAAAAAGTGTCTGTAGAATGGCAGAACATCTCTTCAGAAATATGTTGTGAAATACATGGAGTATCCTCCATCCTGAGGTGGATTGATTTAGGCATAAAAAGTAAAGGTGGACATTCAAAATATTGAAAAAAAAAAAAGAATCTCAGCAATGAAAATACTGAGTTATGTTGCATTTAGTTCCAAGTGTAGGGAAATTTTTTGTTTTTTTTTATGTAATAAATCTAAACTGTTTGAGCACACTACTGTTCAACTTAGAAGTAATGCAGTTACTGTGAGGCAATACAATTTTAAATCATTTGATACTTATGTGCATGCTCGCTTCTGTTGTTTAAAGTAGCTGTGGTAATGCTTATGCTAATGTGAAATAAACAAGACAGAAATTTAATTGTGTGGCAATGCTTACAGTAACTGGACTTACTGACGAGGGTTTATATATATTATGTCACAGCGGTACCTTTTCCTTTAACCTCAATCCAGGCGAGAAAAAAATCTGTGACCATGGTAGCTGTATAAAATGATGGTGACAGCCCTTGCCTCACAATGCTTAGAAAATTTAGAAATGTGAAATTGAAAAATTTGAGGAGAATGTCGGTGATGGAGCCTTGACTATGATTTTGCTGAAATGAATACATATTTGTGTCCGAAATTTTTTGTTTAAAAAACTCATTTAAATGAAGATGGATTTCATTTAGAATGAGGTACTTAGAGTGTTTCAACATATCACTGGCTGTTAATAGTTTCATACTGTAAATATAAACACTTGATGAGGATATAATGTCAAAACATCAGCTCGCAAATCAAAGCTTATCAACTCAAGAGCTGACTTGGGGAAAAACAAAAGTGAACCTGCAGCCCCTTAAAAGACACAGCTGTATAGAAATAGACTCCAACAGTTCTGGTTCATATGTGTTTCTCCGTCACTAACCACTATACACCAAAGCTCACAGCCAGCTATGGGGTCCCTTTTCAAAAGGTAAATATACCGTCAGTTCTGCTAAAACCCCTTCTTCCAGCATACTTCTAAAAAAAATCTAGGCGTGAGTCGGTAATGAATGCGGAGAACATGGACTTGTAGTTACTGTTCATTGCTCAGTTAACGTGGACAACAACTTGGAGCTTGTGGTCAGAATCAACGACCTTGAGAAGGTTTTTTCAGATTCTTTTCTTCTCTGTTGGGTCGCTGAGCAGACCAATGGAGCTTCCAACAGTCACTAGAAGCATTTATAGTTGTTTGACAGAGTTACTGTGCTGGTACCTGTGTTTTAGCTGAGCTGGCGGCTGCACTACAAGAGGCTCTCTGGTGTATGTGCCTGTGGGAGAGTATCAGTTCATAGCTGTAGTCGTGCTGTGGTTACTGTTCTCAGCCCTAAATATCTTGTTAAGCTCTGAAACAAGCACAGCTTTCGGCTGTGTTGTGTTTACTGCCACTGGACAGAAATACAATAAATCTATGTCTGTCCATATACAAAATGGTTTTTCAAGGGTTGCTTTTTTAAATGTTACCACTAAATGCCTTACCTATGACATCACAGTTAATGATCGTCAAACCAAACTTTAAACTCCAAGTACACAGATAAAACACGCACGCACGCACGCACGCACGCACGCACGCACGCACGCACGCACGCACGCACGCACGCACGCACGCACGCGTAGAGTCCACAGTGTCAGGTTCAAGTGGTTAAGAGACTCGAAGGAATGTTCCACACACAGGAAAATGGAGACACATACAGCCATACAGCTATGAAAACACGTTTGAAACCTCCCTCAAAGTCCCTGTGTCAGGCCAGTTTCCCATGCACCTATGTGCATATACACACATACACACACCTTGCACCAATTCCCATTCACAGATCACTTTACTAATGGCTACACATTAGGTGCCAGATGAACTTGGCTGGACATGCCTTAAGGGGAGCTTAACTGTGTTTTCTTAGCTGAGAATATGTGTGTATGTTTCTCATTTTCAGGCTTTGAGGTCATCAAGACTTTCTTTCCCTTTTTTCTTTTATGTCATTTATCATATGTAATCCCTATCATGTGCACTTTTATCCTGATGCATTTTTCTACTGTCTTGGTTTCCAAGATTTGCAGCACGTAAGTGCAATTGCTTTTGCAATGTATTCACATCGTTTACAACATCATTACCTCACTGCTCAAGTCCATTCATTTCGTATGAGCTTGAAAGAGCAGAGAGATTTCTCCAATATAGTCAACAACTTTGTATCTTTAAATGTTTGTCCTGATGGTCATCCTTCTGAAAATTTTAATATCCATATTGATTATATGTAAGACACAGTGAGGAATGCTGCATATGCAGCTATTTATTGTACACCATTCATTGATTTCAGCTCAGGTGTATGTATCAGGTATTATTTGATATGGAAGGTATCTGTTTGCTGTGGTTAAGGCTGGTGCCATGTATTTTAGAGGTAATTAATACCAACAAATAAAACAATGGATTTAAACCATCACATTTACAAAATGAAAAAAATAAATACATAAAAGACAAAACCACCATTAAAAATGAATACAATTCAGAGAATGGCCACATGGCAGTGAGGTGAGCTTTTATCTAAAACTAGATAATACACACGGAGAACACTTGGAGTTGGTTGTATTTGCCAAATTCGCTCATTTAGTGACATTTAATGGATGGAGTAAAATTAACAGATGTTGGGTACATAAACTCTAAAGAATTTATTTCAGATGTCATTCTTTTGCACTTCTTCAAATGAATTTTCATTCAACTGAATTAAATTGAATTTGATTAAATTTAACTTAGTAACCCTTATTAGCATGATATCGTAATATCGCCAAAGCATCAGGCATTCGGATTTGGTTTATATTGTGAAATTTTGAATCTTGCATTTTCTTCCAAGGCATGTTGGAACTTTAAATCCTAGAATGTAAATTGTGTTGTAAATTGTCAGTGTCTTGAAGGGTGAGCAGTTAGTCTGTATACTGCTACTAATAAATTACGTAAATAAGCAAAGTCCTATTGATCAGAGTGAATGGTATCATTTTGCAGTGGTTGGGATTAGTGTGTCATGTATTGAAGAGGCAATCAATTCTTTGTAGCAGAGGTTGAAAGGGGATATTAATTGCACTTAGAGATGAGCTCATTTTCAGCAAGTGAACCTTTAAATGTTCACCCTTCATTTGGATTAGTTCAAAATATTGTTTTTTAAATGTGTTACAGCCAATTCGATATCTGGGTTATGTCATGTTTCTCCAAATTTTGGATGTTATGTGGCTTTGTTCTTATAACTTTACACATTTTTTTGCTAACATTATGTACTCCTCCTTAATATGCAACTACCGTAATTTAGGCTCTGAACACCCACCGAAAAGATCATGTAAACTGCTACTAGATATGGATGAGCAAAACGAAAAGTATGAGCGATGTTCTTCATTTTTATGTTTATTTGAAATTTGAAATTTTGTATGAAATATGTACTAAATGAAAGGCGAAAGGGCTTAAGATCATTTCGAATCTCCTTGAGTCTTTTTACAGATGTTAACATGCTTGAACATTTGCTTGCTCATATAGTTTGCTTTTTGTTGTGACCTGAGGTCATGCTTCCAGAACTGAACAGAGGGCAAGGCAAACACACAACAGAAAGTAAAAATAAATGACTGAATGAATAAATAAAAAAATAGAATTCAAGAAATTATGAAAGACAAACAAACAACCAGACACAGCACAGGGGCTATGCTTCTGTTTGACAGTGGCTTTAAAGGAAGGATGGAAGAGCAACTAAATAAATATATAAATAAAGGGATTTGGAAGAAAAAAAAATCCCAAAGAGAATTCCGTAAACACCATTCACATGAAATATGGCCAATATCCAGCAGTCAGGTTTTGCCTTTCGGGGCAAAGTGTTTGTGTCTAGGGAGAAAACTATCCAAGCTGGGGGATCTACACTAAGTCCTGCTGACTGGGCACTTTCACATGGAAAATAAAATGTGGTTGGGAGGCCATAAGATAGAGCCATTTTTACACACACACACACACACACACACACACACACACACACACACACACACACACACACACACACACACACACACACACACACACACACACACACACAATCCTATATGCACATATGTACACATATACAGACAGCTTATTGTTCTCCAAGGCACTTCATCTCTTCTATCACCAGCTTTATGTTGTCAGGTGCACTGTTTTCTGTCATCATTACGGCAGTTATACTGTTTCTTCACACGCTGTGCGACTACATCAATATCTATAAAACTCTGTTATTGTTGAGAAAGCATCTACAACTCTGCCCAAACAGTCACAGGAAAATCACATTTTTCAGTCACTGACATGGCAATTTCAAAAGCATTTTGTAATAATAATGTAGTGTAGGCATCAGCGTAGACACTGAGGCTGAATTACTCTGAAGGACGTCTAAATCTGCCAGACTGTGTTCATTTGAAAATCATTGCCCATTGCTGGTGTTATTCTCAATAGTCAAAATATGTGTACTGGGTGACTAATTTCGCAAATCCTCAAATACTATTTCATAGCCATTTTAAAATCAGTTTTTTAATGGCAGTTAAGACCAAATGATGCCAAAGATGTGACACATGCACAAATGTATGTATCAACCTAGTGCACAGTATGACACTGTTTGCATATCTTTACTTTAAGGGCAGGTTTTGAAAATGATCACCTAAACGTTTTAAACATTGTCTGAGACATGTTACACTCCATTAATTAATACTTTTCTCTTGTCCCACCCCACTGATGTCCAAATTGAACATCAAATAAAACGGTTAAAATGAAATTTAAATCTCCAATTTTAATATTATTTTTCTCATTGATGTTACTTGTAATTGTGGTAACATTTTTTTTTCATCAACATAATCCTATAAATAATAACTAGAAAAGCACTCAGAGAGCTCAGTATTCCCCCAAGGCTATTCATTGTCGATTTTTTTAAAAGATAAATGCAGCATTTGTTCTTCAGTTACTGATGATCCGAAACCCCGATTCACGTCCCGGCCTTCCTGGGATCTTTCTGCATTGAGTTTGCATGTTCTCCCTGTGCATGCATGGGTTTTGTCTGGGTTCTCCAGCTTCCTCTCACAGTCCAGCATTATGCTCAGGTTAACTGGTGTTTCTAAATTGTCTGTAGGTGAGAATGCGAGTGTAATTGTTTGTCTCTATATAGAACAGTGAGAGACTGGTCACCTGCCCAGGGTGTCCCCTGGCTTTACTCCATGTCAGTTGGGATAGACTCCAGCCCCCCACGACCCTGAAGAGGATTTGAGTGGTGTATATATAATGGATGGATGATCAGAAATCACAGCAACATAGAATGTGGCCATTTAATACAGATGTACCCACAAACAAAATTACCTTGTGCTGAACACAGGTGTATGTTATGGATGTGTACGTTATGTACAGATACTGAATTGCATCACCTAATTATGTGGCAGGAATTGATGGGACTCAGAAACACCCCCACAATTTAATCAGTTGTTCCTTGCATCATTGTTCACTTGAACACCATGACGCTATCTCACAATGATACAGGAATCTTTATCAAACTGATGGATCCAGACTTCAAGTCACATCATTGCCAAAATCTAATCAATGGGTCCTTGTGTCATTTCTCACCTTCCCTGAAAATTCCACCTAAATCCATTTTTGAGTAATGTTGCTGACAGACTAACAGTCAAACCAATGTAACTCCACTGCGTTCCTTGGCGGAGTAATTATTTTGCATGGAACGTGTACCCTGTTAGCTTAACTTTGTTAGCTGGTAGAAGAAGAAGAAAACAGTGAATCAAATGATACGTTGGAATCGACATCATCAAACAGTTTTGTAAAAGAATTGGTAGAGCAAAGCTATATCCTCTCTGCTATTTTTCATATTTTCAAAACATTGCCAGCCTTGACTGAATGTCTCACTCCATCTCATGCAACCTTGTTATTCATATTGTCAAGATACAAATTATTTTTAGTTTTTCTTTTACTTATTTCCATTAGTAAGTTTGTCCGCTTGGTTAGCAGTAACAGCTAGCTAAATATCTAGCTTCTACTCTTGAGAAAAAGCTAACATTAGCATGGATTAGCAACCCTATTACTGTGATTAGAGTACGATCAGCAAATAACAAATAAAACAGAATAAAAATTTTACCACTGATATGTAAGCTCAGCCAATCAAGTCTTTATTACTTATTACTGATGAATATGTAGCAGAAAATTGTAAAAGAGGTGTTTTTTTTTTAAAGTGAAGCCCAAATGATGTTCAATTCAAGTCTTTGACTCCTTCAGCTTGTATTTCTTTGTGACCTGATCTTTCTGCAGTGATTTATATTCATTGCAAAAGATTATGTATCATTTTCTCCTTTTGTCTTGGATTTTGTTTTATTTCAAGTCACTTGTGTAAACTTATTTGTCTAGATTTTATTGTATTACTTTCTGTATTATTATGTTTGTTTTCTGTTACTTTTTTATGCCACAGTCTTCCTAATTTTCCAGAGAAAGTTTCATTTCTATCTTGGAGCTGCTGCTCTCTGTAAGTGAAGTTGACAGTTTGAAAGCTGTGCTGGGTTTGTGTATATGAAAAAGAATTCTGCGCATTTTATGAATTCTGAGGTTCTAGTTCAACTCAGTGTTATTGTTTGTTGTTATTCTCTTGCCACACTAAACAATGATTGAGCCATTGCAAGACTGTGACTGGTACCAAATACAAGTTCTTAATGGATCCCATGGTATACTCAATTTTATCAAGTTAAAGTAAATCTCACATGTCTCCAAAAACTTTCAAGTTTTTGCACATACTGCAGAGCTTGTTTATTCTACCATGCCTGTATACACCCTAGTGAGGTGCTGCTGCCAAGGCCCCTTTCAGGAAGAGACCATGTATACATCAGTGGAAATGAGACAGGAGTCAAAACATAGGAGTTCCACTGTATGTGCTGAAGCAGAAGACATTCTAACAGAAGCAGCAACATATAAGGCACTGTTTTTAGACAAGACATTTCTGAATTGATATCTGATGGCCTGATATGAAATGTTTGTGGTTAACAGATGCCTCTTTCTACAATGGATAATGAGTAGTTATGTCACCAGTCTTGCATAGCTAGACCTGTCTGTGTGGAATCAGCACCAGAGGAGGGTCTCACTGCACCTCATCATTTTTATACTCTAGGAGGAGAAGACTCTGTACACCAATCACAATTGTCTTGGGCAGAGCAAAATCAAACAGTGCAGTGATGACAGGGAAGCTGTATTGGAGCGGGGAGGTGAGACGAAAATAAACAAACAACAAACCAAAACAACAACAAAAAATAAAATAAAAATTAATTCATGGTCCAAACCTTCAGCAAAACTTGCATTTGTCAACATATAGGCTGCTGCTCAGAGGCTGTTGTTGTTGTTGTTGTCCATAGTCTAGGGAATTTTGACAGTGGTGAAACACGGATAATCAGATGGGAGAATCGAGGACAAAGACAGAAAGCTGAGTGAAATGTGTCCAGGAATCGGTAGACTTACACCTGAAGTCTACATCCAGATGATTAGAACACTAACACTAATTCCTCTGTTTTCTATTACTGGCTGATCTGTTTGCCAGCTGGGGGCAGTGACGTCCTAATGACGTCCTCAGGGCTTACATGCTTGAGTTCCTCGTTCAGACACACTCTTTTTGTTTGATGGTGAAAGGAAAGAAATTGGGGTGTGATGTTGTCTTATATTTTTTGGGACACATATTTCTGCTTAAAATACTGTAAAAGTGGATTTTGCATGAAATGGCCCCTTTAAGATACAGTGAAGGTATAAACCCAATGAATTTGGTTTCTATCAATGTTCAATCAAGCCTGCTCGCAGTAGTTCAGGTCACCCACTAACTGTGAAATAAAAATGTAAACAAAGACACTATGTGCAATTTAAACAGCTCTATTTCTTCTATGATAATAAAGGTTTAATCTGTCTAATCAATCATTAGAGATTGTGGTCATTGTTAGAAATAATGTTATATGTGTGTGTGTGTGTGTGTATATGTGTGTGTGTGTGTGTGTGTGTGTGTGTGTGTGTGTGTGTGTGTGTGTGTGTGTGTGTATGTAATGATCTAATTCTAAGCAGCACTGACAAATATTCACGGCTTGCATAACTGTTAATTACTTCCACCAAGGAGGTTATGTGACATCTGGCGTTTGTGTGTCCGTCCGTCTGTCTGTATGTCCGTCTGTCTGTTAGCAAGATAACTCAGAAACGCCTGGGCAGATTCACATGAAATTTTGAGGGGATGTCAACTATGGTAAGAGGAAGAGCTGGTTTCATTTTGGTGGCAATCTGGAAAGGATCCTGGATCACTTTGAATTTTTTTAGTATGTTTTAGTATGTGGTCCAAAATAGGACAAAAACATTATAGGTTAGTATGTCGTCCAACAAATTGGAGCAAGGTGTCCAGATAGCTCAACTGGTTAAGAAGGTGATTTGTAAACAGAACTGTGTCAGAGACGCAGGTTTGATTCCAGCTTGTGATCCTTTACTGCATGGGCTTCCTGTTTTCCTCTCTATCCTTGGCGGAGGTCTGCACTCTCTGAGTGCTTTTCTAGTTGTCTTTGTGTCTGAGGCCCCTATTTTGGACTAATTTTGGACACCATTCCTATTATTATTATCATTATTGTTGTTGCTGTAATAATAATAATTAGTAGTAGTAGTAGTAGCAGTAGTATTAGAAGTAGTATTAATACCATTAGTAGTAGTAGTAATGTAATACACTATTTTTTTCATGACCCACCATTAAAGGCCAACAGCACTGAAGACAGACAGAAAAGGGACTGAATTGCTTTGAATATCTAAGTGGAGTAGAGGACTATTCGCTGTGTGATATATTGAATCCCAAGCCAAGCCATTTGACGGTTGCAGTATTTGAAGAATCACAGGAGGGGGCTGCTTGAAAATCCCCTACTGTGGCAGCTCTTTAAACTTTCTCAGACTGGGACGGAAAACGCATAAAATTTGCTTCTCTCATGGTCTCAAGCTCATTAGGGCACTCTGTGGTTATGGTTGGGACCCACCAAAAACAGGGGGCATGACCCACTTTTGGGGTTTTCACTCTCAATATGAATAAATACGTCATTTTAGAACAAGATTTTCAACCTACAATACTTTATCCAGAATGCTTCTGCTGCTACATATTTGTTTTACTCATTCTTTCAAAGTGTTCCTTCAGTGCCAGTGCGGAATCATACTATTTATTTTATTCAGTGCTCCCAAGGATATGAAAAGAAAGTATGCTATCAATACATGAAGGTATTACTAGATGTTAAAAAAGAACAGCATTGCTAATAATAAATGTAAAAGCTTATGTTCGTGGGTAAGTGATGTGAACTTTTGTGAGCAAACAGAAACGAAAGGTTAGAGAAAAGGGTAAAAAATATTCATTAAAACTTCTTTCCACATGTCTGCACATAAGTCTCGATCATCTAACAACTATCTTGTTGCAATGTCAACAAAGTTATCATGACTTATTGAATTATACTGACCTGCTGTTTGGAATGTGAGGTGAAATAATTACTCAAAGACAATACGAAATTATATGGCAATATGGGAAAGTCATAATGCTGGTCAGGGTTTGTAAAGCAAATTTGCAAAGTATTTGTCCAGTACGATTTTAGGCATCCTGGATATTAATTCAGTAATGTGTTTGTTTTTATTTACATACAGAAATAAAAGTGCTAAAATGCAACAACATTTGTAACCCTTTTCGAAACATTTTGAAAACATATCTTATTACTCCTTCAAGGAACGTGGCGGAGTTATTTGATGATTGGTGTTGGTTTGTCTGTTTGTTTGCAATATTAGTCAAAAACAGACCAACAGATTTGAATGAAATTTTCAGGGAAGGTCAGAAATGACACAAGGACCAATTGATTAGATTTTGGCCATGATGCAGCTTATAGTCTGGATTCACGGATTTGTTTTAGATTTCTATGTCATTGCCAGATGGCAGCACAGTGTCACTGTAACTATGGCTACAAGTGAACATTACGTCAGCTGCCTGCTGACAATCACATTATTGCGATCCAACAACAAATTGACAGCTGCAGACCACTAATTATTTAAAGATTTCATCTGTCGGAAATCATACAACTGAGCAGCATAAGCTGTTACTTGTCATAGTTATATAGATACAGGTTACTATTTTAAATCATATGGTAAAATGATGTCAGTTGTTCCCCAGGAGTTCTATCTTTGTCAAGGCACAAAAACACCTTGAAAGAAGGCTGAATTGTGACATTGTCCTGATGGAGAGTTAGCCAATTCACACAGGAAAACATTTCCTGGAATAAAACCAGGGACTTTTTCTTCCAGGTGGGTGAATAAACAGCTGTGGCTCAGGTGGTATAGAGGGTTGTCCATTAACTAAAAGTCAGCGGTTCAATCCTCTGCATGTTGAAGTGTCTGTGAGCAAGACACTGAACGCCAGTGACTCCCGATGGCAGCTCTGTTGCCACTAGTGTGTGAGTGTGTGAATGGATAAATGAGACACGTTGTATAGCGCTTTGAGTACTACTAAGTGCAGACCATTTAAAATACACAGTGAGTTGCTGTGATAGTTTCACTGAGATCAGATTTGAATGGGTTGCTATGGAATTAGCATTTAATTGATGAATTAGAAACAATAGGGATGCTGATCTCTGACTGTCTGCACATGGAGTGTCTACGTGCAAGTGTACAGGCTTGCATATAGCTTAGGTGTACTACCTGTGTGACTGGCCATGTGTCTGTACAACCGAGCCTACACATGTGATTACGCAAGTTCAAGTTCACGCTCACATTGGTAAAAGCATGCGGCATAAGTATAGGTTTATAATGAGTGTGTATTTCTCAGGAATCATATATAAGTTCGAGCATTTCCATGAGTGTGGTTGAAATGAGAACATTAATGCATGTTCTCTGTGATCACGAAAGAGGTGGTGGAATTTTGATATATGACGCAGAGAAGAGAACATTGAGATTGACAGGCCAGACTGCATTGTGACTGCTGAAGTCCTTGGAGTCCTCCAGAAAAGGCCATGTCTGCAACACACTGTTGTGATTTCCATAGCTATTGGATCAGTCATAATATTTGAGACACTTTTGGGACCAATGCTTTGATTAAAAGAATAGTTTGAGAGGGAGAGAGATAAAGAGAGAGTGAGACAGAGAGAGAGAGAGAGAGAGAGAGAGAGAGAGAGAGAATGAGTAAAGGCGAAGATGACTTCTCTTCTGATCACACTGAGACCAAGAAATGCAGACCCCAAGAAATAAAAAGAAAGCTGACCTTTTCCATCTTCTTCATTCAATGCCAATTTTCAGATAGATTCCAGAATGAGTTTTTCACCATATCCCCGACAATATACCTGTACTGTTATGCACCTCGATTTACATCAGTGCTTTCAAGTTTTTACTCAGTGGCAGATCATCTATATCTTGAGTTCTGCTGCACAGGAGGCTGTGTTTCAAACAGAAATTAATAAAACATTAGCTGTGTAGGTTGCTCAAGTAATGATGGCTTTAAAAATTGACTTAGATAAAATGAAGAAACTACCTTGATCTGCAAGACATTCTAATGATGGATTTCATGAAAGCATTTCAAATGAAGTCTTGAAAACAACAAAGAAAAACAAGAAAAGCACTCGGAGTCCAGTACTCCACCAAGTCTGCTCAGTCATATCATTTTCGATGGATGAAATCATTCTTAAAAAATTATCTTGTGCTGAGCACAGATGTGTTGTGCATGTGTATATTATGTGCAAATATTCAATCGCGTCATCCAAATATGCAGCGGGTGGCGGGAATTGAGGGACTCTCCCATACATTAATCAGTTGTTCCTTGTATCATTTCTGATGGATAAGTCCCGATAAGTCTGCAGCAGTTAAATTGTAGTAAAATCACAATCATGTGATCATCAGCAGGCAGCTGCTGCAGTGTTCACTTGTTGTCATAGTTACAGTGATGTTGTGACGCTATCTCGCAATGATACAGAAATCTTTAACAAGTCTATGGATCCAAACTATAAGCTGCATCACTGCCAAAATTGAATCACTTGGTGATATTTCTGACCTTCCCTGAAAATTTCATCCAAATCTGCTTTTCCGTTTTTGAGTAATGTTGCTAACAGACAGACAAACAGAAGGAGAAACAGACAAATTGATGGACAAACATACACCGATCATCAACTAACTCTGCTCTGTTCCTTGGCAAAGTGACAATGTAATAATTCATATCTAAGCTTTTTGAGAAAACAGTGTTAAAGGCATTAGAGGAGATTTAATTTCCTACGACTTTGAACGTAGCATGCGCATGCGCATGCACACATACAACCTTTCCCTCACCCCCCCTCTAACATCCCCCCTCTTAACATTTATGAAGAAACGCCCCCCTCCAGAAACTCATGTGATTCACTGTTTTCTTCTTCTTCTACCAGCTAACAAAGTTATGCTAACAGGGTACACGTTCCATGCAAAATAATTACTCCACCAAGGAACGCAGTGGAGCTACGTTGGTTTGACTGTTAGTCTGTTAGCAACATTACTCAAAAATGGATTTAGGTGGAATTTTCAGGGAAGGTGAGAAATGACACAAGGACCCATTGATTAGATTTTGGCAATGATGTGACTTAAAGTCTGGATCCATCAGTTTGATAAAGATTCCTGTATCATTGTGAGATAGCAGCATGGTGTTCAAGTGAACAATGATGCAAGGAACAACTGATTAAATTGTGGGGGTGTTTCTGAGTCCCATCAATTCCTGCTACATAATTTGAGTAGGACTCGTGAAGTTGACTACAGCCGCAGTATAATACAATAATACATTTTACCTGTCCAGAAGGAATTTAGCAACCAAGGCATCTGTCTTTAGGTCCATTTGTTGCTTGAGCTGACGCCATCCCCCAAATGACTCATCAATAATCACTTTTGTTTTTGCATTCTTGCGATCCAGTTGTCTTTTATTTTCTCTGACATCAAAAAATGTCTTTCTTTTACGGCTGGGTCCCCCTGGATCTTTATCTGCCATTATGTAAAAAAAAGATGAGCAAAACAAGTCGCCAGCTAACTACGAAGCTATAACAAAGCAACACATACACAAAACACCTAAGTCCAAGGCGTACGTAATCTACGTAACTAGGCCTGAGCCGGAAGATTTTTGATTGACAGGAAAGGGAGCAAACCAAACATCTCGGTCCGAGCGCGTTGATTGGCTGATGTTTTTCAGGTCCTGCCATGTCCACAGTTATTTTTTAAATTTTTTAATTTTTTTAGAAACCACACATACAAGTCCACTAAAGGTCAGTATATTCATTTTATGTGAATCAGACAAATTAAACAACAAAAACATCCTCCATAATGCCTTTAAGAGAACAAATAGCACTGAATTCAAATATATAAAAAAGGCAATAAGCAAAATTATTAGTTGTCTCTTTACTCCATAAAACTGACTCTCAGCACTCTAAAGGCCCATTAAGTGATTTTTTTAATTTTTCCTTGCATATTTAACTAGACTTTTAAGGGCTTTTCAGAATTTATTTATTTATTTTTACAGCAAATCCACATGAATGAGGATGCTGCTGTTTATATCATCATACGTTTTGGAACTTGAAAATTGATTGCTATTTTGATGTAATCCATCCATTATCTATACACCATTTACTCCTCATTCAGGCCTATCCCAGCTGACTTAGAATGAAGGCTGGGGACACTCTGGACAGGTCAACAGTCTGTCACAAGGCTACACATAGAGACAAACAATCAAACTCACATTCACATCTACGGACATATGAGAATCATCAGTTAACCTCAGCATGTTTTTGGACTGTGGCAGGAAGCCGGAGTACCCAAAGAAAACCCACACATGCACAGGGAGAACATGCTAACTCCATGCAGAAAGATCCCACGAGGGTGGGAACGTGAACCAGGGATCTTCTAGCTGCAACATGGAAGTGCTAACCACCACGCCACTGTGCAGCCCAGTTACTAATCAGTGCTGCTGATATTCACTATTCACCTGCCATCTAGCACGACTGCATTTTAGACTGAATCATAAAACATCACACAATAAAAGTGTTCTTCAACAACACCACACATTCTAAAACACATATTTCCTCATGTAGCAAGTTGTCACAAATTGTAAATATATAACTCTTTTAAAAAAAATTTTTCAGAGATTTAGAGTTTGCGTTTCATTCACACCGATTTCAGCAAACATTCATGCAAGGCACTGCCTTTCCCTTACGAGTAACTTGAGGTTCAGTATCTTGGCCAAGGACATTTCGAAATGCAGGTGAGAGGAGCTGAAGATCAAAGCAAACTTCTTGCGCTGTTTCCGAATGACCCACTCTACCTCCTGCCTCACAACTTATGTTCTCGCTGCAAGGTGAAAGTGCTAACCACCAAGCTACTGTGCAGTTTTGATGTAATATGGAAATTATTTTTCTCATTAGTTTTAAGACGCCTCTTGTGATTTTGTTCACCACTCAAGCTGCACTGAGTTTCTCAACAACTTGATAGCCTTTCACAATGCTTTGGGCAATTTAAAAACACACAAAAAATAATATTAGATATACGTGGGATGATATAACAAAAATAATTATGACAGGGCTAAAATAATGGAAAATCCAGCAATTCAAAAAGAGTACATTTCCAAGTTGTATCATATTTCACTCATCTCATACAAATGTAAATTGTATAGTGTCTGATTCTTCTCAAATATTTGTCTGTGTACAGTCACATTCTTTGGCACACTTAAGTGAGGAACAGTTAAAAGAGGCAGATGAATACATTGCCTTGGACTAGCTGGGTGATTCTGTCAGCGTTGCTGTTACACATCTTGTCATTCTGTGAGAGACATGGAGATACAGAGAATGATGTTTAATAAATGCATTGGATTAAATATTTTACATTCTCCAGGCATTATAATGCCTAGATGAGAATGTTTGAAAATGTAAGCATGAGTGCTGCTATTGGCATTATGATCAGACTGTTCTGTTGTATCTCAGTGAAAATTTTGTATGTTTAGTCAGTACATCTTTGTTTAAAATACTGCGTTAAACCTCCAGCTTTGTTGTGAGAAACCATAACAACTGGCAAGAGCACAAACTAGGGTACTGTGACGTGTAGAATGCAACAGGCTGCAAATGTAATACGGTCTGGTATTTGGAAAATTTTCCTAGTGGGGCAGTCTTTTGATAGATTTCAAATAAATCAAACAAATCTTAACATTAGTGACATTGCTGGTGTAATATGTACCAGCACATAACAGTTGACCTCACAGCTGACAAAATTTAGCACTAAGGCTGTTAATATCTAGTGCTTATTAAAAGTATCACCACTTGTTACTGAAACATGGGTCATGAGCCCATTGCCAACAATGCAGAGAAGATGCTAAACAAAGAAAAAGCTTTCCTGGCTAATGCAACAAAGTGTACTGATAAGGGATTTATTGATGCAGTCTGCAGGTGATGATGAGGACAGTGGTGAAGAGACAGAAACACTGAAGAGCAGTGACCAGAGACCCAATGCAGCTTAAACTCATTTGCTAATCAGTCTAAAACCAGGTGAATATGGTTCTGAATAGCATGGGGAAGGCAGAAAGGGCAGGGGAGAGCAGGAAGCAGCACAGATCCATTTAGAGGTGCACTACTACTGTTATCATAAATGTGCACTAAATTAGAATAAAAAACATCATTTGTATTATCAGATGGGAGATTAAATTTAGATTATCTGTTATTTCATTACGATAAATAGAATTAATGGCAAAACTGTCACAAATAACCCTGATAATAAATTTCAATTCAGTCAAATCAAGTGTCAGACTATTATTTAAATAAGTTGAACTTTCTTCCTTTCTGTACACACAGACACCAGGAGAAACATCTTGGGAATGATTTTCATTGTTTTAATTGCAGACTAATGCATCAGAAACTGACATATCAGGTAAAAAAAAAAAAAAACAAATAAAAAGTTGAGGTCTGTATGCCTGTGAAAAAGGTCATTTAATAGCAGCCTAATTAGGAGCATGGCTTTCCGTGACATCAACATGCAAGTGCATTCTTGTGGTCAACAAATCATTGCTAAATCCACAGACAATAGCTAAACTCTATGTGGCCATTAAGGCAAGTTTGATATAACATTAATAGCAATTACTGCTAACTATTTCCAGCATTTGTTATGACATACAAGCTACTAGAATTTTTTGCATATTCCTGCTCATAGATGAACTCGCCATGACACTGCAACACAGAAGCTGTTAATAAGAAAAATAAAGGTTTTAAAGAAAGTGACCAAAATGTAACTGCTGATCGAGAAGTAACAGTCCTACACTGATACAATTGAGCATATATTTTATTGACCATCACAGCTTCACATGTAAAAGAAGTGTGACTTCACAAAGATGGGGAAGGGTATGGACAGCTTGGCAGCCACCTAAATATTCAATCAATTATTATTCCAGCAGTAATAAAGAGATACAGAATGAGTCTTAGTGCCATTAATCAGAGCTACAGTGTCCATCCTACTAAAATCATGCCACCAACACTGCAATAATAATAAATAATATGTGTGTAATGTATATGTACGAATGTATAATGTACTTTAAAAAAACGATGGGCAAGTGCCTCAGATTTGGCACGGAGCTGATCAATAGAAATGTGACTCTGGTGTTCTGTTTTACTCTACTATTCATTAATTTGAAATGATTCAATTATTGGAAGCTAAACCAAAAAGGGGGGCATACTCACTTCTGTTGCATTCTGTAAATTAGCATGGCATAAAGGTTCAGTGGTTGGTCCAGTCTAGGACATGTTCATGTCCATTTTCTTAAAATAAATAATGAAATGAACAAAAGGCTAATAATTATGTGACTTTGTTTTTTTCGCTCTACAAACCATGCTTTACTGCCAGTCTGCTACTAAAAAAAAATCCAACAGCTTAATATTTTTATGCAAAAGTCATGTTCCAAAATACAAAATTTTGATGAAATTTAGCATTTAAACAAAGAAATGAAAGAAACTCTCAATGTAACATTTCTTGAGCTGAAGAAGAGTGCCACTTTCTTTCCCTCCCCTTTTTTCTTTTGAAGGGACCACGTTAACAGTTCTCTGCAGCTGTATATTGTTCAGACTTGCAATTTGAACCAATTCCCACACTTTTATTTTATAAAAGTGCTCTCAAACTCTCAGACAAATGACAGGAACAGCAATTTCCACCACCCCCCCACCCCCACCCCCCAGAGTTCCTGCAGTACACATTACAAAAAAAAAGCACTTGCCAACAAGCGATTCATTTTTACCCTTCCCATTGACCTTTGGTTTGTTTGAAGACTTGTGGAAAATGTAATTAACACTGTGGCCTCAAAATTATATTTGAACCGCATATATCACTGATAATACTGAAAATGTGAAATTCATTTGCATATGAACATAAACAATAAATACAAATAATAAAGAATTCCCTCCTGTGACACTGAATCAAAAGCCATACTACAGAAACCTAACACCATATCTGCAGAAATTAGCAATAAGAAAACTGAAATTATTTAAGCTATAAAAAAAAAAATTAAAGAAATATATAAATTTATATAACAAAACTATTTTTTTTCTTTACAGTTCAGCATGGATTATGCTCTCATCAGCATCAGCTCACAGATTTACAGTTATAAAGACTAAATGCAAAAACAACAACAAAAAATAACATACTCAAGTCTGTGAGGTAAAATACAAATTGACCCTTGATCCTGAGCAATTTGCTACAATCAAATTATGTACTAACTGAAGGACAGTTATTTCTGCTTTCCACTCTGTTACATGCATCCACACTATTAGAAAACAAACACAAAGAGATTAGCTCTCACAAGGAGCCGCCATGAAATCAGTAAACAAAACAGTTCCATTGGCTGAGATTTCTGCAGCATATTCATACCTGACTCTATAAAACGCCCTGACTGTCGTAACACTAGCTGTTAAATCAGATACAAATAGATAGACAAATGTCAAACAACCAGTCCAGGTTGTTTGACATTTGTAATTTGTAATTTGAATAAAATTCTTCAACATTTACTGAAGCTTGCTGGCATAGGCTATCATAGGCCTATCACAGCAGACTTACATTGAGTTGACACACAGTAGTCTTAGAAGTAAATAACAGCAACATTAAATATGGCTCCTTTCTGTTATGTGCAGCATAGGGATATAAACACAATCCAACAGCCATTGATGGCACTTACTCATTATCACAGTTATTGGTTAATTTATCATTTGCTCATTTTACATAAAATATTAACAAACAACACTATAACAATTTCTTAAACTGAAGAATTTATTTTTGCAAATTTACCCAATATGTTAGTACTAGAGACACTGTTAACTGATTTAAAACACACACACACACACACACACACACACACACACACACACACACACACACACACACACACACACACACACACACACACACAAACCAAAAGCAAACTAACAAAAAAAACTGAAATTCAAAACAACAAAAACAACTGGATTGAACCAGTGAGGTTGTGTCACCTGATCCTGCTAAACAATCCGCCAAACCATGTGTTGAATGTGGAACAGCTGTCCTACGCTGATGAACTGGCTATAACCACTGACTATACTATTTTCAGCCACAGATTTGATGCTCTAGTGACTATTCTTGGCAGCAGCATGGTGTATGTGGGGTTAGGTCAAAATTAACTACAGTGTGTTCATATTGATGAAGGAGCACATTACTCAGTGTAACACTGATGTGGGTCATTCCAGAACTGGAGGACATTTGGGCTTCAAAACTGTTGAAAAATAAACCTTCTCTTGCACAGTTTTCTGCTGCATATTCATCAATAATAGGTAATAGGCTGTCAAAGGCTTGATTGGTTCAGCTTACACATTGGTGGTAAAAAATTTTGTTACATTTTTAATCTGTTGTTTGCTGATCGTGAATTGGATACTCTAAATTGCCCGTAGATGTGAATGCGAGTGTGATTGTGTGTCTGTATATGTAGCCCTGTGACAGACTGGCGACCTGTCCAGGGTGTCCCCTGCCTTCGCCTGAGTCAGCTGGGATAGGCTCCAGCACCCCCCGTGACCCTAATGAGGATAAAGCGGGGTATAGAGGATGGATGGCTGGATGTTTGCTGATCGTACTCTAATCACAGTGACAGAGTTGCTAATCCATGCTAGTATTAGCTTTTTCTCAGGAGTGGAAGTTAGATATTTAGCTAGCTGTTACTGTTGACCAAGAGGACAAAGTTACTAATAGAAAAAAGTAAAGAAGAAAAATAAACTAGAATTTGTCTTTTCCTGATCATATGCATAACAGGATAGCACGAGGTAGAATGAGGCATTCGGTCAAGGCCGACAGTGTTATGAAGATATGAAAAATGGAAAAGACGACATAGCTTTGGTCTACCCATTCTTCAGGAAAACTGTTTTCTGATGTAAATTCCAGCGTTTCATGTGATTCACTGTTTTCCTCTTCTTCTTCTACCAGCTAAAAAGGTTCTGATAACAGGGTTGTGGGACACCCATTACATGCATGATAATTATTACGTAAAATATTATATTGATTAAAAATGTCCCCACAATTACAAGAAACATCAATGAAAAAAAAAAACACCAAAAGAAAAGGACATTGAAATTTAATTTGAACCATTTTTTTTTAGATTCAATTTGGTCATAAGAGGGGTGGGACAAGAGAAATATGGCATTTTAGGGGGAACTCCTGGCTTTTTTGGTATTTTAAAAAAATATTTTCAAACATTCTTTTCTCATAGCTTTTTTTTTTTTTTTTAGATTCAGTCTCTGAACAAGTACATGTACACAGCAACTGCATGTTTAAGTATTTTGTATGTGGATTATTTGAATTTTGATTGGTGGGACATAAAATGTCCTCCAATTCTGGAATAACCCATAGCTCTTAATTTTGCTTCTCAGCAGTGGAACTCTGTGGCACTGAGGGACATTTGACACATAGACAATTCTTATTACAAGGATACAGTCACTGGCATGCTGGTGTAGGCAATATATTTGTTTTTGAGGAATAAATATGGAATATCATCATAAGAGATATTATTTCCTAACT
Source organism: Acanthochromis polyacanthus (assembly GCF_021347895.1). NCBI lineage: Eukaryota > Metazoa > Chordata > Actinopteri > Pomacentridae > Acanthochromis > Acanthochromis polyacanthus. The sequence continues at coordinate 41,244,822 of NC_067115.1, read as the reverse complement.
GAAGAAAATCTGATTGAGCTAAACATGTCACATTGCTGAAATAATGAACTCAAGACAGATATATTTTGACCACTTGGTCTAGTAGGCTGGTTGAGACACATTTAGGGTTATAGTTTACGGGTCCTACCTGACGAAACACTTCGATGCAGTGTTCCTTGGCCTAGAAAAAGCTCAATCCAGAGTGTGGCGTCTCTCTCTGCTCTGCTCATACTGCACTCCATATTCTTACATATAAATGCAGTTGTTGATTTGAGCAGGTTCAGTTCAGGCTAAAGGTTACAAATGGCGTGCTGAGATTTTGATATGGTGGACCTTGTTGGGGGTGAGACACAGCCTGGATGTAAGTGCTGCCTGAGAAGGTGACTTCAGAGGACAGACAAGCTTTAATGAATTGAGTTTCTTCACATTTGGTTTTATTTATCTGGGTTTCAGGCACTAGTTCATAATTTGACTCTGTATGTGAATACAGCTTTTCATAATTAAAGTTCTTTATGGAAGTAGTGTAAAAGTTGACGTAAAAATCCAAGCTTCTGCAAATAATGGTCAAAGAAAACAGAATCTTGCAATCACCCATCAAGTTCCAGTAAATCTTGATTAAAATGTAGCTTTGTAGCAGTAAAATTGGGAGAAAGTAAGAGAGGGTCAAAACAAAGGTTGACATTTACACACACTCTTCCTCTCAGTTTTGTGTACGGCATTACAGACCTTATAAAAGCTCCGGTCCCTTTTCAGTAGATAACTATCTTTTAATTGCTATTCTTTCTCTCTTTTTTCAACATCAGTTTTTTCTTTCTTTCACACTTTGTTAAATCTGTCTGTAACAAAAGGTCAGAGTGCGCTGACTGTGATGCCGCCACTGCATGTGTTCGTGTGCAAGAGAGACGGACAGATCTATAATCGCACAGCTCATGCTCTTTGTGCGTGTCATTTGCCATGGTAACTGGGAGGTAAATGGAACACCATGCAGTCAGACAAAAGCCAGAAGAGGAGAATGGGGAAGAAGATAAAGGGAAATGGAGAGGATGGACAAAGACAAAAAGACAAGGACAGATGATAAGTCTGTCATCTTGTAAGGGTCAAGAGAGTATTCTTCTACTCTTTCTAGACAAATAGAGTCACTGAGGAACTGGAAGATAGGGAAATTTGTGTAACGGAGTGTGTGCGTACTTTCACACGGGTCTATTTGTATGCATTTGTTTGTACCACACCAAGTAAAGCTATGCATCTTTGTGTGACTGTGTGCACATATAAGTGTGTGATCTCTCTCTGTCTGGGTCAAGCGTCCTCTCTCTCAGCGTGCGGTTTCGACGCCGCACCCCTCTCCCTACCCATAATCCTTTTCTCCCCAGGCACTTCACTCTCCTGCAACTCGCCTCCATGCTGAGATAAAGTTATCACACCACGCACACTACCCTTGCTTGTCCACTCCTGTTTGTATGTGTGAGTTTCTGCGTGTGGTGAAGTATATTTTCCCAAAACCTCAACCATTATTACTTGCTCTCCTCTTTCTTTACAAATGTTCTGCAGTTGGACACGGTTGTTTACTGCATAATAAGGCGAAGCTGCTACAAACATCAGTGTATTCATGGAAAGTAATAGGAAGTGAGAGCCTGTTAATGCTCTGTGTCTGAGAAACACAATGAGCATTTTTGGAAGAAAATACAGAAAGTTACAAATGCAAACCATAACCACAACCTATGACCCATGACCTTTTCTCCTATAAGTGTGAATGTGGTTTCCTGTTTGCCTATGTTCCTAAGTTTTAACCTGTCTTTTGTTCAGCCTCCCATGACACTATAAGAAGTTGCATTATTACACTTCATTATACACTGATAGTCTTAAAGCAGGACTTAGTACCCACATGGAGTATGCCAGAAGGAGGGGAGCAGGCCATGGGGTCATTTCATTTCACCACGAACTGCGTTGTCAGGGTGAGTCTAGCATTATGCAGAACTTCCTCAGGCCTCGCTGTGCTACTCGCTTCTTCTCACGTTTTCACTAACACCTGAGTGTAACGTGTATGCACAGAATGTACAAATTATGTATAGCGACATTGCACAGTCTGCAGCCACATCTGTTTGTTACGGGGAGTGTGAAAATCGACCCCAAATGAGAGGCGCACAGAGTGGACATGAGGCAGGCCGGCACAAACAGGGTTTTATTTCCCCAAAACTCTGAAATATAACGAAAGGCCAACTATGGCTAAACTCACGACCAGTGAGAAAAGGTGGAGGCAGGCGAGGGGGAAGGCGTGCACCAGCGCTGGGCACCTGGGGGAGCGCGGCAGCTGCAGCCAGGTCGACGCCATGGCCTCTTCAGGGAGCGGCCCGGCCGATTGGAGCAGTCGGGGGTGGGGAAGACTCGCCCCAGCACTCTTCTCCTGGGGAGCGCGGCTGCGGTGGTCAGAAACGGCTGGGGACCTCGTCCACTGTCCAGTGGACGGCGGGGAAAAGAGGAAGGCTGCTCCGTTGGCTCAGTCTTTTATGGGGTCTCTCTACATGGAGACCAAGGAGGGGAATGATCCAGCGCTCCACAGCAGGCAGCGCTGGCCTTTATGGCAGAGGAACAGTGATGAGCAGCTGCTGCAGGTCCCGCAGCTGCTGCTCATTCTCCAGTCCAGTCTAAACATCTTAGAGCCGGGTTCTGCTCGAGGTTTCTTCCCTGTTAAAAGGGTGTTTTCCTTGCCACTGTCGCCTTTGGGCTTGCTCTGGGGGTCAGGCATATGGGTTCTATAAAGCGTCTTGAGACAATTTGATTCTATTTGACGCTATATAAATAAAATTGAATCGAATTGAATTCAGGAAAGGACTGTGACATTGTTACTCCTTGAGGCATTACTTAGCACAATTAAGTTCAGTGCTATAAAGATGATGCAAACATACCAATGTTTAGCTCAAAAATGCTGATTCTGTCTTCTTATTGATGTAGTAGTTTTGAGTTCTTTTGTTCAGACAAAATGAATAGATAGATCTTGATTACCTTGGACGTTTCTGAAGAAGGTGAGAGCTCTATCAAGGTAATCAACATCTATCTATTCACTTTGTGTCTGAACAAAAGAACTCAAAGTACTATACCAATGTTTAATTTATGCAATGTTTAGTATATTCACCATCTTAATTTAGTTTGTCAGCATGTCTCCAGTAAATAGAACAATACAGATGAGGCTGTCTAGTTTAGGTTGACATGAAAGGTCAGAAAGTCTACTGTTTACTCCTAAAAACAAAGCTAATTCTCAAAATCTGGTCTGATGATGACCTGGATCGTTATTCTGTTATATATGGGACAGAGAATCAATTACAACACAATTGTAATTATAGTTTTTTCATTCATTTTCTAGGGACTGTGAATAATCACACCAGATTTAATTGTATTGGATGCTCAAAGTCATCATGGAACTGCTGGTTACTTGAACCACTGGACCTGTGAACTGACCGTGACTGCCTGAAGAGTCAAAATCAAGAAAAGAAAAAGAAAAACACATAATTCTTCAAATTCCGTTTTTGTAAAATACTGCCAAAAAGAAAGTTTGTAAGTCACAAGGAAAGAAACTGGGAGGAAACAAACATACCTACGAAACAAAGATAAGAATAGACTTTCTGAAAGGAACTCTGTGGAGATTTGCTGTGAACGCCAAATGTCACGTCTGCATCTCCAAAGCTTTGGTTTGTCCTAGTTTGGTTTGAGATGCAAAATGCAGAGCTTAAAAGATGTACCAGACTCATTTTTATGTGAAAAAAACAAACAAACAAAAACAAAACAGGCAAACAAAAAACATCACTTCTACTTTGTGCTCTGTTTTGTGACTTAGCCGCAAAGTAGAGCTGTAACAGTGAAGAGCAGTCCAGCCTGACTAACCAAGCCACAGATTAATTCCTTCCCCTCAAACTCTGCCCATTGGTATGGTTACTGTTGGGAAGTTTGAAAGAGACAAGTCATAACTTCAAACAAATACCCAGAAGTGCTTCCTAAAAAGCAGTGAGGTGTGTTCCATCATAAAAAGGACTCTTTTGGCCTTTTGGACCTCTTTGGTATAAAACATCATAGACACACCATGGATGCAACGGATGTACCACACTAATCTTACAGGATTCCTGAGTACTGATGTTCAAAACATTTTCATGCACTTAGTTTCCGCTACAGTTTGGACTGGCCAATGTATAATGTTGCCAAATTCAGCAGAAATTCAGTGCTTTGAAACAAGAAATTCAAATTTCAAATTCTGTTTTTAGATGGGGAAGAAAACTTGATACCAGTGACTGATTGCAAAGCTTCCAGAGCTCCTTAGAATGAAAAAACAAAAACAAAAAAAAACTTTTAGAGCTTCAATGTATTGTGTTTTTGCTCTGACAATTCATAGCTTCTTACACTGTAAATCAGAATCTATTGTACTGACAATCCTGTAGTCCTTTTCAAACATGCGACATGTAACATTGATGAGATTGGACAGTACATCAAGTGATGTGAAATGCATAATAATGCACAAATACATGACAGACCAAACCAATAGCAGCTGATCAAACGGTCCTAACTAAAAGATAGAAAGAGTTTATAATTAAATATATAGCATAGTTTTCTAAACACTGAAATTTTTGTCCATGTGTGATGATAGTCTAACTACTACTTTACAAATCATAACATAAAGGTTTTCCTAGTCCTATGGGGAAATCCACACTGTGACTTGCCATTAGATCCTTATCAATTCTGTTTCTATGTCAGATATAATTTTTGATTGTTAGTAATTAATAAAATTACCACTTTCTCAAGTTCATATACATCATTCGCTCTCATTTTGGAGACGCTCATGTGGATCATATGGCAGCTGTAAGATGCTGCATGTATTTAAAAAAATCAGAGGAAAGACTCTTACTAACAGCTGGAAGCAAATAAACAATTAAAAAGAAATGAATGTCTTTTGGCACTAGTACTAATTTAACAATTATGTTGTTTCTGGCCACGTCACTCCCATAAAGTAAGAAAGATTTAGAAGCGCAATAGAAGCTCATGCCTCAAACTCCTGCTCTTAGTGGGTTTTTTTTGGAAAGGAAAGGAACCAAGCAGAGAAGAAAGAAACCCAGGTCAGGATAGAAAGCACACAGAGAGTTCTTCACACCTGAGAGTTTGTGATATAACAAAGTCTTCAGAGGTTTGGATAACAGGTGCCAAATGTCAGCAGCTCCATCTCCACAGAGCTGCTTTTGGCCTAGTTTGTCTTGAGATGCAGCTGTATGCTCTGTCATAGAGATGGCAAATAAGCACCAGAGGGGGTTCTGATACACACACACACACACACACACACACACACACACACACACACACACACACACACACACACACACACACACACACACACACACACACACACACACACACACACACACACACACACACACCCCACACACCCCCACACACACATAATCCGCCAACAAGAGATGCACAATGCATATGTGTGCACACAAGGTTTTCCAGGATACACATAGAAAACATAATTTAAAGCCATCATAGGCATATGTACAAGCATGTAAACATGAACACACACACACACACACACACACACACACACACACACACACACACACACACACACACACACACACACACACACACAAGCATACACACAAAGAGTACGCACAGTGAGATGCTGTACCTGGAGTGAATAGTAAAAAATAGGACAGCGTGGATCCACACCACCCTTGGTTGTTGTTAGGGACAACTGTCAGAAACTTGTATTCTTTCTTTCTCTTCTTACCCTTTGAGGAGAAACTACTCTTTTAACATGACAAATGTTACTACTTTAGAATTCAAAGCAAGGACAATAAATATTAATATAAAGTATAAAGTATAGTTTTGCACATTTTAATTTTGTGAATTAAATGTTACAAAGGCTCATATTAAATAAAACACATTACACATGCATGCTAGATTACATTTCCTTATGGCAAGCATGATCTGTAATGACAAAGACTTTAAAGGAAATTATCATTTATTTGGGGAAAAAAACATTCTATGTTGTTGGAATAGAATGTTTAAAATAATTTTAGGATATGTGCAGGTGAATTAAGTTGATAAAAAGCCTTTAAATATCAATCACAAATAGAGACATTATCCATGATTGATTGCACAAGGTCACCTTGGTTGTATCTGCTATGTTAACTAATTGAATGATGAACCGCTATCATGTCATGTGTATAGCCATGTATAGCATGTACTGTGTGAAAATTAGAATGGGACTTGAGTCACTCAGCTGGAACCACATAGACCTAATATGGCTGACAAAAAATCAAGCTATTCAACATATGCAGAGCTTGACTTTATGTAGCATGTAAAACCCAGTGCTGGGATTGGTTTAGTGAGCCAACATGCTAAGAAGCTGACTGGCTGTCTTGTTCTGGACAGAGCATTTTAATTGGTTACTCACTGAGACTGGTTGTCAAGGACGTCATGTGTTGTTGTAGAAGTGTCTGCAAGGCAAACCCATGAAGAAATGTCTTAATCTCAAACGAGAAAATTTTCCATTGCAACAGCCAGTAAACACGCAATGGGATTACATTGCTGTCTTCTGATGTTATTTCTTGTAATAAGCTGAAGTCGAATTAAAGATGACGATCGCAGTACCCAATCAACTCTTGACATGTCTTGCAGAGCACCAATCTTGCAGCAGCAGTTTAGTGTGATAGACATTGTAACAGAAGACACGATTAAAGGTTTAAGTTCTAGTAGGAAGACTGAGCAAAATGACAGTGATGATTTCAGAGTCTTAGTTAAATTCTAGAGATCTAAAGATACAGGTCAAAGCTGCAGATGACTGTAATTGTCACATCTATGCAGCTACATTTCCTCAAGACAGTACTGATGAATCATGACTTTAAAACGTTTTGCTGATGCTATATGAAGTCTCTCTCTCTCTCTCTCTCTCTCTCTCTCTCTCTCTCTCTCTCTCTCTCTCTCTCTCTCTCTCTCTCTCTCCCTCTCCCTCTCCCTCTCCCTCTCCCTCTGTGTGTGTGTGTGTGTGTCTGCCTGCCTTTACTGTGGTGAAATAAAGTTGATGAGATAAGCCAAGTGGTCATATTTAATGCTGTGTGGGAGTTTGGTATACAGTCCAATAAAGTTTGATTTCATGCATATTTGTGTAAATAAGTTACTAACAAGAGACTTGGCAGTCAACTCATTCAGTAGTCTGTGATTTTATCACTGGTTGGTCAGATCAGCCAGTGATAAAAGCATTTTATGTACTGCCCTGCTTTTTCTTGCTTTTACATCTCTGATTTTCTGTCTGCCTCTCCTGTCACTGTCTAATAGACAAACAGGAAAAACCATCAAAACAAACAAGCAAACAACCAGAAAAGATATTCACCAATAGAATCACTGTGATGCTGCACCTTGGACATGCAAATCTGGCTGTGACCTTGATAATCAGAAAACACTCCTACTGTATCTCGGTGGAGACCAAACAATTCTGCACGGCTGAATTTGAAATTTGAATATTAGACAAGACATTTAAATAACTAAATTTGAGAAATACTTTTTACTTTTTTATCGAGGAGTGAATCTAAAACAAAGGGCCAGCGACTGGAGGACAGAGAGAATCAGATGACATCAGCACCGAGTAAAGGAATCAGAAAAGAGTGGGATTTATAAAAAAACAAAACAAAAAAAACATGACCCTCTAAAACCATTAGGGACATGGAGGGAAGCAGGTTCGTACAATTTTAGGAAGCAAAGAGAGTGTAACCCCTACTAAAGTTTTCTTCATTTCTTTTCAGTCAGAAAAAAAAATCCCATTTAAAGTGCTTCAACCAACATAAGGGCAAAAAGTCGAATGTATTGGTCTAAATATTACAGTCCTTCACCTATCCTGCCGGCAATCTTTCATAGAAAAGACATTTCATTGGAATCTGAAAAAATAAAGATGGACTACAGAGTAAGAAAAAAAGAGCTTTCCATCAACAGGTTGTGAAAGGATGAGTGCTTCAACAAAAATCCAGATGATGTGAAGTGTAATGCAATGCAGGCTGAAAGCACTGTACCGTCTTCTCTTGGTGTGCTTTGTCATGTGTATTTGTGTTGCGGCCTTCATGAGCCATCACATCTCCAAGCTCTTACAAAGTGAATGGTCATGGGAAACTCAGTGGGCGGCACACAGACTCCACAGGGGTACCCAGCTCTGCTAGACCCCCCAAGGACAAGCAGTGTCTCTCTGTCTGATTCTGTTCCATGGCAGAATGTCGCCCCTCGGGCACCAAGTTCATTAACATTGGAAAATCGAGGTACGGCGAACGTAGCATACTATTTGTATCATTTCTTATTCAGCCATTTTGTGCCACCAGGACCAAACCAGAAAAGACTTGTTCGATCTTGAACCAGTGTTTGCTGAGTGCCCTCAATTTCTTATGATATTGAACAAATTATCTTCTTTATTTTCCCATTGCTTTTACTTCAGCCGTCATGTCTGCTTTTTAAACGAGCGACTAATTTCCATCAATGAGTTGCCTGATTTTGCTCTGCTTCTTTTTCTTTGCTTCTTTTTAAAGCTTTGTTTTGACTTTTCACAGTTTAATTTCTTTAACTTTCACAATATCCTATGCCTTAGCTATCCTGTACATGTGGTTGTCTTCATAGGCGTTTATCGTTACACTCATTCCTCTCATGTATTCATATGTCATGATTGCATTTAGCTTTGTGTTGTCAGTCTCTCTCTCTCTCTCTCTCTCTCTCTCTCTATATATATATATATATATATATATATATATATATACATATATACATGTATATGTATATATATGTGTACACACACACACACACACACACACACACACACACACACACACACACACACACACACACACACATATATACATTGATCTGTTTTTCATTGCTTTGAAAGTAAAAACAAATGGTTTGAGTCCTCACAGTTTAAAAAAAACATCCATTCTGTGACATTTAACAACAAATAAATATTGTTCACAACTACTGGACGATCCTCAGAATTCAAAATTATATTTGACTTATCTACAGATATGGACAGATCTTCCATTACAATTTCTTTGCAAGGATAACATATATGCACTATGTGCTATGAAAGACATGAATGTATTCACGAAAAAGAACGAAATCAGAAGCTGCCCATCTCACTGGTGTCTTGACAGCTTTAATTAAGTCTGAATACATCTTTGCTTTAAACTGTGAAGATGTTCCAAAGGTTATTACCGTATCATGTGAAGGCACCATCACAGTGTCATGTCACATGGCAGAGCTGGCAGAGCCCTACAACATGTTATGCACTTCTCAGTGTTAAAGCAAGATTTTTTTTTTTACTCAAGTGTGTAGGAGTTACACAGTTTGACCCCCACACAGTCAGCCAGTGTCTATCTGACAAATACATTTCATGCTAGATCCTCTCCACAGTCAGCCATTTTGTGTCAAAATGGCTAACCCCTGTAGATCAGCTGCTCTTCTCTGGTCTAGTATTATTCCACGGTTCCGTCTCACACTGCAGGGGGCATATTGTGTCCTGGTCACTGAATGAAGTTTGCGGCATTGAGCCCCTATGGCCTTTAAATGTCTCTCTGTCCAACCCTATTTAATGCCTTCTTGTCTCCCACTAGGCGACCATTTTATGTCAAATGGAAGAGGACCAGCTGAAGACTCCAGCGTTATTATCATTTTAAATATTGCCTATTTCATTCTGCCATAATGTCAAGTTTCAAGCATTTCATGACATGACAATTTGCATTTGAGTGTCCACCTGTTGACCTTGAAGAAGATCAGTGTTTTTATTTACAGTATACAGTCAGAACAAAGCACACTTGTAAAAAAAACGTTGGTCATGGCAGTCGTAAGTGTCCAGTGATTGCTATAATTCTGCAACTTCTATGATGTGACTGGAAGCCAAGCATCTTTGTCACCAAGAAAGAGTCATGGATTTTGATTCTTTCATTGGTTTATTATAGATCTTATGGAAATATGACAAAAGTGCTGGGCCAAAACTATATATACCAGTTACAAGTCACTGGAAAATCAAGCTTGCCATTATATATATTCTTTTTACAAGTGTATGAAAACTTTTGTTTGCAACTATGTGTAGATATATGTATATACATGGAAGGATGACAATGATCAATTTCTTCCGAGAGTATCAGAGAGGAACAAAACTGTGAAGGAATCAACAACGAATTTGCAATAAACTAGCTGTATTCAAGTCACCCACCTTTGAGACAATCAGAGAAATGGAATCCACTGGTTCCAGCCAAGAAGGGGTGAATCTGTCTGGAGTAACCACCACCTGAAAAAACAAACAAACAAGGATTTGTATCCCAGACACTAGAATAGAAGGGCCCCTCCTCATAACTCAGGACCTATGTTGAGGGATGGAATTTCTTTTTTTTTTTTTGGAAAAAAGAAAGAATTGATTTCAACAAATACATGTCTTGTCTGCATTTTTCATCAATTCACCTGTTTGAATGTACAGCCAGTCCAGTTCTGACTGCAGTGTCCTAAAACCAACTGCCTAACTTTGTGCAGGTCCACCTCATGCTGTCACAGCTATGACCACTGGGACATGGACACAGGAGTTCTGAGGGTTTCCTGTGCTATTTGTCACTATGACGTTGGTTACAAATCCATTGGGTCCTGTGGACACTGGGGTGGAGCCCCCTCAGATTAGGCTTTATGGCACCTGATCAGGGTGCTTTGGAGGCTGGATCAATGTCTTGGGCTGTGCGTGGTGTTCCTTAAGTCATTCCTGAGCATTTTCTGTAGCGTGGGAGTGCACATTATCTTGCTGCGGGGACGCTGCTGTTGGGGAGTGCCATCAGCACGACTGCGTGCTTGGTGTGCAGCAGTGTGTAGGTGTGTGGTATGTGTCAAAGCAACATCCAGTCAGTCATCCTGTCAGTGGTCTTATTATCATGGTTGATTGATGTATGTCAGAGAAAGAAGGATAGATCAAAGAAGCAAACAAGAAAAGCACTTAGAGAGCGCAGTACTCCGCCAAGGCTGCTCAGTCGCTGTATGATAACTGGCGGATGAAATCTTAAAGAAAAACTGAGGCATAAACCACGACACCATAGAATGGGCCATTTAATACAGATGTACCCACAAACAAGATGACCTTGCGCTGAGCACAGGTGTGTGTTTTGCATGATACCGAATCTGTGTATTATGCAGATACCAAATCGCGTGACCTAAGTGGGCGGTGGGAATTGATGGGACTTGGAAACATCCCCACAATTTAATCAACTGTTCCTTGTATCATCGGATAAGTCATGATAAGTCCACAGTGGTCTATTTGAAGTAGGATCGCAATCATGTGATCATCAGCAGGAAATGGGAAGTGCAGTAAGAAGGAAGTGACGTAGTGTTCACTTGTCACAGAGTGACACCAAGCCACTCTGTCACAATGGTACAGAAATCTTTAACAAATCCATGGATCCAGACTATAAGCTGCATCACTGCCAAACTTTACTCAGCTGATCCTTGTGTCATTTCTGACCTTCCCTGAAAATTTCATCCAAATACGTAAGTCCAGTTTTGAGTAATGTTGCTAACAGTCAAACAGGCAGACAGACAGACAAACATACGCCGATTGTCACATAACTCTGCAGGTCTTTGGCGGAGTAAAAACTAAAGCAAGAATGGATGAGAAAATGGTACATAGGTGAGATGAGGTGAGGATATACCATCCATGTACACAAAGGAGTGCTACAAAGCAAGTGAGTCTGTTTTAACTATGTTTGTGATATGGAGACCAGCTGCAGGGACAGACAGGACCAGGGGTGGTGTGAGGTTGCGGTGTGGGCGTGTACACAGACGCACACACACTCAAAGACCCCCTGCCAATACAAAAGGGGCCAAGGCAGGCTCTGTATTGGCTGATAAGCGACAGCAACACTGCTCTTCTAATTTGTGTGTGCTTTGCCTGGACCTGGAGTCCATTAATAGTAGGAAAACACAAATACCTGGAGACTGAGACAACAACTTTATTCAAAATTACATGAAGTCAGTGTTGTCTTGCCAGTGCCAACTAAAATGTCTTTCCTTAAACATTTAAATGTGTTTTTTCACATGACATTATGTATTTTTCTTTATTAAGACAAGAAGTGTCATTTCACTTGGTTCACAGGTGTTGTAGTTAATAGTCATCAATTGAAATCATGCTGATTTGAGTTTGTGATCTGAAAAAGTACTATAAGGCAAAAGGTGAAAATGTGTGTGTCATGACTTTTGTGAACTTGTGTGAGCCTATACAATTTTGGAATATTAATAAGCTAATACAGAATAAAGAATGGGCAACTACTCTCTAAAACCTTCATTTCTTGTTGCTTAATTTGTTTTCAGTCATGATGACTCCTTTGTGTACCTTTGGCAAACAGGCTATGGAATTAGTAGTAGTTTTCCCCTCAAAATGTTACTTCTGATTGGCCTTGATACCAAATTTTATGTTTTGATAAGCCTGATCATCTTTACACGGCATTTATTCCCAGAGCTGATCTTAACTTTAAAATTGAAGTGTTATCAATGAAACAATCTGCCTCTGTGAACGAAAATGGAAAATTACAAAGATTTGCTTTGCTTTATTTACTGTAGTGTTCAAAGACATGATAATCTGTACTAAAAAATGCCTTTTGTTGTTATTACTATTAATCTATTTTTGCTTTAAAAACAGCTTTTTAGGGCTGGCATCCACTTAACCAGCATAATGAGGTTGTTACATGAAATGCTTTCCCAAAACGTCCTACAAGTACGGTTGTTGGATGTGTTTTTCTACACTCTGACGTCCAGCTCATCCCAGCCATCTCAGTTGGATTTACGTGGCTGACTGTAAAGGGCAGGTCAAACAGCCCAATAAAGCCTTGAGATTTTTAAGTTCACTGTCCTGTTGAAAAGCAAATGATGCCCGCACGAAGCTCAAACCAGATGTCGCTGCAGAATGTTGTAGCTATCATGCAGGTTGAGTGTGGCTTGAATTCTGAGTAAACCACTGCAGTGTCACCATCCCAGCCTCTATGCTTCACAGTGGGAGCCAGCCATGCACCTACCATCCATTTACCATCTTTGAGTCTCACAAAAGCAGGGTGGCTTAAATCAATAATCTCAAATGTGGAGTCATCCAAAGTCCAGATTTCCACTGATGTAATCTCCTTTCCCAGGGTTTATTGGTCTGAGCAGTTATCTTTTTCTTATTGGTATCCCTCAGTGTTGTTTTCTTGTTTTGTTATTTTTTGCCTTGCAACAATTTGTATCAGAAGTTCAATATTTGAGCTTTTGATGGTTTTCATCATTGGCCTTGAAAAAACAATCAAAGTTTTGCAGACAGGTTGATCTTCATATCTTCAACCTTACATAATATAGATTACTATAGCAGCTTTATACTAACACTGCATTGGCACAACAGAAGCGATAGTCTTAAATGCATTAACAAGGCCAAAAATTCTGCCTACTGACTTCTGACTATGCTCAAGTGTTTCTTGAAAGCCATTCCACTTGGAGACCTCTTGGTGAAGTTATTGATAGTGGTGTATGAAAGTTTCAAGATTACAACAGCAACTTTAAGAATTTAAAAGATGAAATGAATTGTGCTTTACTTGCACTTTTACTCTTACTAAAAAGCCATTTGTATAATTTCAGATTTTAAATGTCCTCAGTGTTGTTATCCTATGTATAAAAAATTGCAAAACTCTTGAATCGACAGGTGTGTCCAAACTTCTGACATTTACACATTTTTACACATTTTGTAGAACTGACATACTGTTTTCACAATATGCACTAAATATTGCGTGTTGTGTAATAAAGACAATATTACAAAACAAATATGTATTCAGACTTTTAAAAAATCTGCATTTTCCATTGTAACACATATAGTTTAGGCTACTGTCATGGTGCATGTAATGCAGAATATCAAAAGGAACACTCATTCTCTCTTTTAAATGAGTATTTGTATACTTAACACATGTGGCAGTACTGGGTTTTGTAATTTGATAACAGTTAACAACTAATGACTATTTCATTCCCAATGGCAAGTACTGTAAATGTAGACATCTGCCAACAGTCAGTGTTGAGTCATTTTAATCCTGACTACAACTTTTCTTACACAAGTTTAAGTGACCTAAACTTAACCAAAAAAACAAACATGATAATACACTCAACTGATAAATAATGTCTCTGTTGTTAAAGTGCGGTGACTTGATGGAGAGGAGGGTGATACATAGCAGAGGTGGAAAAAGATAAAGATCAAAGATGTCTTAGAGAGTAAGAACAAACAGATACATCATGGTTAAATATACAATAGTTCATGGAAAGTATTAATAGTATCTATATTGAGACAGTCTCTTACTCATATGCTGCTTCTCTTCTTCTATTGTTGTAAAAAAAAGTAAAACTTTTCTTGGAAACTTCATTGCACAAGTAAAACATCTTCTAACCTTTGAGAAGTTCACAGGCAAAGTATTGCCTGCCTAAGTTGCCTTAGGTTGCATATTGATTGCATGATTTCACATCATAAGAAGATGAGGCAGCATAACAAACCATCTGTGCAGCCTACACTATTTGTTCTGATGCCTTCATGTTGATGTTCCTAAAGACACCCTCTGGTACAAATCAAGTTTTTTCTTTTACTCACTAGAAGGCATATCAGGAAACATTATATCAGAAAAATAAGCTGTCCACAGCATGACTGAGCACTTTGATCTTAGAATTGCAATTTAGCAATAGCCAAAATGTCAAACATAACTAATCCTGTCAACTTGTAGGGCGTGACTTTTGTTCATTTTGTTCTTCCTCAAAATATTTTTTGTTTGTTTGTTTCAGACAGCTACAAGTGAATAGTGCAGAGGGACATCTCAAACATTTTGTAGTCAGAAGGGATCATCATCAGGGAAAATAAACAAAACTGTTGTAAAACAATGGTTGATGACACATGAATCCATTCAATACCCACACGAGCTTCTGTAACTCATTTTAATCTCTTCTGAGTCTTGAATTCATTGCTTTAAAAACAGCAACTACAAAAAAAACATACTTAAGCATGTTTTTGGGGTTTACTTGGACAAACAAATGGAACCCACATGGCAGCAGAGTTGCAACTGACATCCTGCTTGTTTTTATCCATATCTGTAATATCTACCACAATTATTTTTTAAAGTTATGTTTTGACATTTTTAGTCAGGGACGGATTGAACGTTATGTCATTCGGTCGTTTGACCGAAAGGCTGGTCCACATCTGGGCCAGTGCGCTGGTATTTATTAAATAATTTTGTTTATTTATCCATATGCGGCCGAATGGGATGAACCATTCATCAGCCCTGTACAGGCACGCAGGTCCACATGGGTCACACCACACGCACGCTCAGCCCCGCCCTCAGGTGACAGCTCTGGGCTGAGTAGAGTTTAGACTTGATATCGTGGTGTGTGCAGTAAATCCCAGCCAGGAAGTTGGAGATGGAGAAGAACGTCAAAAAAGGTAAAGGAGGGGCTGAAAAACTCAGAGAAAAGTGAAGAAAAGCTCTCGAAGCGTCGGCTGGACAGAGTAAAACAATAACAGAAATGTTTGCTGTAGCCGCTGCTGGTCCATCACAGGCACAGGGGCCACCTGTTGATAAAGACGCTGAGCCAACAAGCGAGGATGAGGATGCAGATTGATGTGAAGAAAGCAAGGCTGGAGTGGTGAGCATAAAATAATCCTGCATTTCACTATATCTTCGAGGATGTCTGAATATGTTGCCTTTAGTAGAGAAATATCAAGCTGTTAGCATCGGTGGAGTAAACTCTAAGCCCAAGCCCATGGTCTATCCACGGTAGCCTTAGAAGCTAATTGGCTACTTAGCCAAATGTAGCTGTCTCCTGCAATACAAACGCAGCTCGTATTGGGCGCAACAAGGAAAACAAATTAATTCGGCCATAGTATAGAATTGCCTGAACTTGAAAGAAGTCACACACCCAAGCACACCCTGGCTAGTTAGTATTGCCCTGATGACAGTACCTGAACAACACTCAAGACTTTGACTTTTCTTGTCCTCGTGTTTTTGAGTCGTTTCCATGGACGCATCCGCTGACAAAATGTAGCTGTTCAAACTAAGCTGCCAAAATATTCAAATGTGATTTATATTCTTCCATCTGCATATTATATTTTTCCCCTGATTGTCTTAATGTGTGTTTCACAGGTAAAATGTTTGAAAAAGGATTTTTTTTGGTATGAATTGTAATCAACTCTATGAGCTGGTGTCTAAAGCGTGTGTGTGTGAATAAAGAAGACTACAGTGTAGTGCTCCATAATAATAATAATAATAATAGTAGTAGTAGTAGTAGAAGTAGTAGTAGTAGTAGTAGTAGCCTAGTAGTAATAGTAATAATAGTAGTAGTAGTAGTAGTAACAATTTTAATAATATTAATAATAATAACGCGTTTCATTTGTAGCCTACTTTACATTTCTTTGAGAAATCTCAGTGCTGTGAGATAACAGAGGGCAAGAGGGAGAGAAAGAAGACAGAAGTCACAAATTAATTGAATTGATAAGACAGGTGTCTTCATGGTTTCAAGATACTTTTTTTTGGGGGGGGGGTCGATTGCACAGGTGGGCTGGTCTGGTCCAAAAAGTCCCGGGCCGAATTTGACTCCCAATCCGGCCCTGTTTTTAGTTTGTCCAATACTTGGAGGTCTGACTCCATTCAATCCTCAGTCCTCAACGCTGTCTTCTCAGTAACGTACAGGAGAAAGCTACAGCCAGGCAACATTACAGGAGTGGCCTGAGCTGACAGTAAGTTTATAACGACATTGTGAAATAAACAATGGCGCAACATTTCTCCTGTTTCACTTAAAAGAAAAAGTTGAAGTTAAAATGACTAACATTACTGTCTGTGTTCAGCAACTGTCCTGATGTCATGTCACTCTTAGTTCTACTTTGTCAGAAAATACTTTGTGACACAGGCTGTAACAGCAACTCATTGTGTGTGTTGTCATGGAGGAACATTACTGTCGGACTATTTGTGACCATTATATATTTAAAATGCAACTCTGTCAAAGATGACATGTTTTGACATCTGAGAAAGGTGACTCTGGTTTTCATTTTGGTTCATATGAGTTACGACTTCATGGCAAAGAAAATAGTGGAATAGAGAAAATGTGATTGAACATTACAGGGCATCAGAGGGCTGCATGAATAATGTTTTATATGTAAAACTTACCCCTAATTTGCAGCAAAATGAAGTATTAATGTTTTGTTGCATGTTTTTGTACTTGAAAATTCCTCTTTGTTGTAACAAATACTAAAGGAAAAAGTTGTTGTAAGCGTTAAGCGACCAAAAAATAGTCATTATATATTTTTAAATTAATCGTCAGAAAAATCAGTTTTTGGTATTTCTTTCTGCCAAATATGGGAATCAGCATCAGCCTCAAAAAACCCATATCGGTTGGGCCCTACAGTATATCAAACATCAGAATATGATGATCCGAAATGTGATCTGCCTGATGTTGACCGAGGTGAGGCTGATGGTGGCTGGTAGCAAGGTCTGAGTATTTTTGACAATGATGAGCTGATGGATTTTCACAATCTCTAGAGATTATTTAGGATGATGCAAACCTCCCCACAAAACATTTGTTCATCTGTTGAGTAATTAACCAGATGCACCAGATGCAGCACATTGTCAGCTGGGACAATGTGTCATTCCACCGTTCTACTCTGGTACAGAACTGGTTTCAGCACCATCCACAGTTTACAGTACTGTACCTTCCACCATATTCTCTATTTTTAAACCCCATCCAAGAGTTTTTCTCGGCATGGCGGTGGAAGGTTTATGATCTCTGGCCCCAGGTTCAGGTGCCCCTCATTCAAGCCATGAAAGACGCTTGTGACCAAATCAACACCACAGCTGTGTAAGGATGGATCCGTCATTCAAGACTGCTCTTCCCACGTTGTCTTCCAATGAAGATATTATCTGCAATGAAATTCTATGGCCAGATTCAGCTAGGTGAAGAGATGTGTAGTATTTACAGTTTTTTTATGATTGCATAAACACTAAAAACAAAAGAATCACATGATTATCAATACCTTACACTCAAGGAGCAAAACATTGGACCAGATTTTCACCACTATAAACACAAAGTCAGCCTCACACTTTTTGCAGAACAATACACACAGTCATTTGCAAAACACTAAACACACTTGTATACATTAGACACAGAAGTCTATCATGATGTCACTTCCTTGCAATTCCACAGCACTGATGGACAAATCACCACACTCATGAGCCATTTGGTTAAACACCCACATCAGGTGTGCAAACACATGATTGCTTTATTGTAGACACACCAATCAGGTTTGAGCACTATAAAAATGCAACAGGTGAGTTCACCTGCTTTCCACCAAAATGGAAGCAGCCAGAGGAAGACGAGTGAGGATGAGAGGGGGAATCTGTGGAGGACGAGCAGGAGGTAGAGGCAGAGGTCGAGGAAGAGGAAGAGGAAGACCTGAAGCAGGAGGAGAACAACCTCAAAGAAGAAGAGGACCAAATTTGTCTAATGAGATTCGAGCAACACTAGTTGATCACGTCATGAATCATGGATTGACGCTGAGGGAAGCTGGACTAAGAGTTCAGCCAAATCTTAGCAGATTTACAGTGGAATCTTTCATAAGGACATTTCGACAAGAAAACAGGTAAAAAGAAAAAAACAGTTGTTAACAGTTACAGTAATCAGCTGCTTGCTGTATTGTATGCACCATATCGACACTTTTGATACCTCTTCCTGTGTCATTTTATAATAGCTTAAATGTATTTTTTTTCTACATAGGATTGAGGGCCGAGAACGACAAGGAGGAAGGGGACCTATACTCACACCAGAGCAAGAGACAGAAATCATAAACATGGTTTTGGCCAATAATGCCATCAGGCTCAGAGAACTTCAAGCCAAAATTATTAGTGACAACACCCTTTTCAATAATGTCCATCAGGTCTCTCTGACAACAATAGCACGCATCCTTAAAAAACATCAAGTTCACATGAAACAACTGTATCAAGTACCTTTTGAGAGGAATTCAGAGAGGATCAAACAGCTGTGGCATGAGTATGTGGAGGTATGTATTGTTCACTTTAACATTGTGATGCTACATACTGCACACGTAATAATTTTTACATGTAAATTTACTGCATACTAGACCTATGCTGAACTACACAATCTGGTCTTTCACTGTATTTCAGAGAGTTTTACAAATGGATGCTGAGGAAATCCCACATGAATTTATTTACATCGATGAGGCAGGGTTCAACCTCAGTAAAGTCAGAAGGAGAGGCAGAAACATCATTGGCCACAGGGCTATAATTAATGTCCCAGGGCAACGTGGGGGTAACATCACCCTTTGCGCAGCCATTTCCCTGAATGGGGTCCTCCACCGTCATGCCAATATGGGCCCTTACAACACAGATCAAATTATCAGATTTTTGGACAGATTGCACAACCTCCTCCCAGTAAATAACCAAATGCACCAGATCCACTACTTTGTCATCTGGGACAATGTGTCATTCCACCACTCTGCTCTGGTCCAGAACTGGTTTCAACACCATCCACTGTTTACAGTCCTATACCTTCCACCATACTCTCCATTTCTAAACCCCATCGAAGAATTTTTCTCGGCATGGCGGTGGAAAGTTTATGATCTCTGGCCCCAGACTCAGATGCCCCTCATTCAGGCCATGGAAGAGGCTTGTGACCAAACTGCCGCTGCAGCCGTGCAAGGATCGATCCATCATTCAAGACGGTTCTTCCCATGTTGTCTTCCCAACGAAGATATTGCCTGTGATGTAGATGAAATTCTCCAGGCGAAGAGATGTTTAGTATTTAATTTATTTTACTCAGATTTCTTTTTGTTTTCTTCATTTTCTTTACATATTTTTAACCGGTACTGGTAGTCCAGTATTTTTATTTGTCTATTTTGTGGGTTTACAGTGTTGGGTTCTTGTGATTGTCTATGTTGACTGAATGTGGTTATATGAAGAAAATTAAATCATATTTTCAAAAGTCTGCAGCATTGATCTTGTGATGTGTTTGAATTTACTATGTTGTATATTTGCACTTTCTCTGTGTACTTCACTTACAGTAATCTATTCACTGAGAGGTCCAGAGGTAGAATTGCCAAAAGTGTTTTAAGTTAAACACAGCAGTGTGTAACTGGTTCAAACAGAACTAAGCCTTATGAAATGTGTGTGTTTCATATGGTAACATAGTATGGTTTTTATAAATGTGTATATAGTTTTTACAATAGTGTTTCATTTTGCACAGGATCTGAAGTGTTTTCCATATTGTGTGTGTGGTTGTGCTAATTGTGTGTAATGTTTTGAAATTCCGAGCCCTGTTTTCAAAATCGTGTTTAAGCAATTGTAAAAAAACTGTAATTTATTTTATTCAAATTTCTTTTTGTTTTCTTCTTTTACATTACAGTACTTTTAACCTGTACTGGTAGTACAGTATTTTTATTTGTCTGTTTTCTGGGTTTACAGTGTTGGGACAAATTTTCCTGTGATCGTCTATGTTGACTGATTTTGGCTATATGAAGAGAAATAAATCATATTTTCAATAGTCTGCAGCATTGATCTTATGTTGTGTTTGGTGAATTCACCATGTTGTATATTTGCACTTTCTCTGTGTACTTTACTTACAGTAATGTAACCACTGAGAGGTAGAATTGCTAAACGTGTTTTAAGTGAAACACAGTAGTGTGTAGCTGGTTCACACAGAATTAAGTCTTATGAAATGTGTGTGTTTCATAGGGTAACATAGTATGGTTTATATAAATGTGTATCTTGTTTTCACAAGTGTATTTAATTGTGCACAGGATCTGAGGTGTTGTGCATATTGTGTGTGTGGTTGTGCTAACTGCGTGTAGTGTTTTGAAATTCTGAGCCCTGTTTTCAAAATCGTGCTTCAGCAATCGTTAAAAAAAATGCAAAACTTACTGAAAGATAGTTGGTGATTTGCACTCTGTCAAAAACAATAACCTATGAGATCATCACTGGCTCTTCACATCCCAACTACAGACTCTGAGTTCTCCTCCCATTTCAGAGATATTACAACAGTGCACTTGCGCAGTTTTTCAAGCCACTTAGGTAAGTTGTTGTGAGCATGATTTAGAACACTTCCCACAGCCCTTCTGTTGATTTCAGCATTTTCAGTGCCTTCTTTCTCTTTATGTAACCCCAGAACTTCCATGATGTTAAGATCAAGGCCAGACTGTGTTCTTCTTGACACTTTATGACTCTTTATCTTTAGGCTCATTGTCATGCTGTATTATGCATTTGGGATAAGACTTCATGGTATTTTGTGATGAAGGTAGGTGTATAAAGTAAAAAGTGAATAATTTTTTTAACTGTTCCATGTGCATAAATTGGTGAGAGAAAGAACTAAATCAGTAATGTTGGTTTACTTAGTGCTTTCATTTCCTTTGGAAATGCCAATAATAAGAAATACAAGCAAAACTAAAATTAGCATTTGGAGCTGAGCTGCTTAGTGCACAGTTCTTTTATGAAAAAAAATGACAAAGTGGACCAGTGAAAGAAAGACACACTGGAAAAAATGACAAGATGTAAAAGGCTGACCAAAAGAGACTGAAATCATGAGACCCTAAAACTGCCTTGCTAAACTAAGACCAAACCGACAACAAAATGTCCAACGTCCTCCTTCTCAAGTAAAAGACTGATATATTAGCTGCTATCTGTTTCCTATCGACTCTGTTGGAATTTGGGGCAAACTCGTGCAAGCCTCAAAACCACACGTCTTGTGCTTTGTTTGCTTTGGAGCAAGATGACAGATGGAAGTTTATACAGAGTGTAAGTTCACAAACACTGGGTGTCGGATAACTATGTAGGCAAAATGTTGTTCTCTTGTACATCAATCATAAATATTGTTATCAGACAGCTCTGTTCATTAACCACCCTAGTTAATCAACAAAACATAACACAGAGTGCAATTTAAAGAAACCTCTCTCTGAGTGAATGATCCTGCTTGTGACCAAACATGAAGTTGAACAGACAAATTGAAAAGTGAGATGACCTGAAACTGGCACAGAAGAAAAGCGAAAAGAAAGAAAGAAAAAAATAAGCAGGAAAAGAATGAAAAGTGTGAAGGAAAGACAAATAAATCAGGAGAATGGGAAAGCAAAGCAGATTGAAACAAATGGAGCAGAATGTGAGCTGGGAGTCTCCAACTCTCGCATGTCTCCGTTTCACCCATACACCTGGTAGCAATTGAAAAGTAACCTTATTACCTACAATAACTCTCTCCCTTTTTCTCTCTCATATGTACATGCACACTCACACAAAACCACACCACTCGAAAGCTACACACACACACACACACGCACACACGCGCACACACGCGCACACACACACACACACACACACACACACACACACACACACACACACACACACACACACACACACACACACACACACACACACACACACACATGCGCACACGCACACACACAGAGAGAGCCTATTAGCCAGGATAACAAGGTCTATTTATGACCAACATCACACTTACTCCATTTCACTTTCATAGCTAGATGTATTTCACCACAAATTGGTCATGTCACAGGTATAGACACACATGTATACACACACGCACGCACATACACACACACATGCACGCACATATTAATGCAACTGTAAGCAGGAGCACACAGATGTCCACACACCTACACAAATATGAAACATTTGTGTCTTAAACCACATGCAAACAAATGCAGGACTGCACACAAAAACACACAGATCAGCAGTGTTACGGCACAACTATGAGGGAAGCCAGTGCTAAAACATGCCATTGCTTGTCTATGTTGCATATTATGTTCAAAGTCATTTTTTTTTATCAAGGAAATATCCTAAACAGCAAAAGGACTGCACAAACTAGATTATTTTGAAAGGCACAAATGCTACACTTCACAAGACGTAAACTAAGACAAGATAAAATCCGAACTTTTTGAAAGAAAATGCATTTTGGCACCAAATGTAATATCAAACTGCTATGTTTATCAAGTTTAAAGGTAATAAACAGCAGAGGTTCAACTATGGCTGTCTGTGCAACAATTTTAGGTTTTAGAATTTCAATTGCTAAAAAAAATGATATCACCATTGAGGCTAATATTTTTAAACTAAATGCAGTTCCAAAGAAAGTACACCATTATGCAAGTGTAAGGGTTTTGGATGTTTTATTGGGTTTTCCAGTCTTTCCAACTCCCATGCTTTGGTGTGAGGCACCCGCTTTCATTCTCTCTCACTGTGTCACGCTGCCAAAACAAATGCCACACAAATAAGAGGAAGTTTCAGCCTTTCTTCATGAAAATAATAAAAGGAAAACAGACTTTCTCTCCACATAGAACAACGTCTGAGCATTTTCTATCTTTCAGCAAAGACATTGTTCCACAAGATGCAGTTCACCCTTTTGCTGACACTGTCAGACATGCTGGAAAGGGCCCCTCCTGCCCTCCACTTTCTGTTTTCCTTTTTAGGTGTGTGTGGCACAGAGGCTGTGGTGGCAGGTGAAGGTGATCTGTAATCATTAATAGGCAGAAGCACGAGCAGGTGGATCAGAGCCAATCAGGACACAGCCCATCTACATTATAACCAGATGCCACTCATCATTCGATGTCGGACAGTGAATGATAGTCAGTCTTTGACTCATTCAATTCAACTTCTGCTCTCTGAAGAACTCCTGTAACTTTTGTTTCTGCTTCTTCCTAGTCTGGACTGCCACCCGCTTGTGCACCATCCGTTCCTGGCTTCCTGGACCTAGGTCTCACCAGTCCGCCATTCCCAAACCAGCTCCTCTCCCGAACAGTCACCAAGTGCATCTACCGTCTCCCCTCCGCCATTGCCAACAACTTCCCCTCATCTCTCGCCTGCCGTTGCAGCCTCGAACCATCAGCCACACGCCCAGCAGCTCTGGACCATCCGCTACACACCAAGCCGCCTCCGACCATCCGCCACCCTTGTAGTTTTTCTCTTCTGTCCTCCTAAACTTCCCGCTATCAGTTAAGTCTCAGTCTGTGCAAGCTCAGACCAGGTTTCGTCTTGTTCGTAGTTTTCTGTATATTTGTATAGCTCGAGTTCTGTGAGGGTTAGTATTCTGTAACTTTTGTCCGATACACCAGTTTTACACTTGACTTTAAGTTTCAGCTCAGATTAGTATTGTAATCCTCGTGTTCTTTGTTTGATCATTTGTATTTTCTAGTGAGTGTAGTCACTCTTCTGTTTGTGCCTTGTATTACAGGTGTAGTTATTCCTGTTTCAGCTATTGAATTTTTTTGTATAATTTAGTTTCCACTTTCCTGCCCAGGTAGTACCTGCTGTGGGTGAGTTATCTTGCTTTTAGATCTCCTTGTATGGTCTGCCAGCCACTGGAGGCACTGTAGCGTGTTCTGCCTGAGTTTTCATCAGTATTATGATTCCATTTCCGGTTTAGCATTTATGGTGTGATTTTTGGATTATCTGTAACTAATTCTTATTGTAAATAAACTGTAATTTCTGCATTAATCTCTTTCCTGTGCCCGAGCCTCTTAGAAACCATAAGACACACACACACACACACACACACAAAACAAGTTACTCATTTCAAGTTTTGCCGCATTTACAATTCCTCATCTATTACAAACTTTAGTGTGATGATGACAAAGTCAGTAACAAGTCAGATGAAAACTCAACAGTAAATAATGTAATCCAGGTTTAGACAAAACATCTAGAGTCGAATTTATGTCTGTTGTATCCAGCTTTCTCTGAGGTTAATTTATACCTGCAGCAACAAACAGCTGGATCTATATGGGTGTCTCCAAAGCAAAAGAGTTGCATGCATTTATGCCAGTGTCACAACAGTGGTATCAAAATAAATTAGGCTACACAGTCAGCAGGTAATGAGTCTCCAACACCAGGTCAGAATGAGCACTGAAAAATTCCAGAAAAAAATGTACATTTTAACTGTTGCCTCATCAAAAGTATCAATCAGATCGTGAATACGAGTTTTACTATTGGGGGAAAAAAAAGATGATATTGACCCTGTTCTTGAAATTTCAACTGCAGTTCCACCAAATTTGATACAAAAGAACTGAAGCGCAACAAAGTTACATCCATTTCTGCCAGAATAGTGTTAGGTAGCCTCTTCAGTGAATGTGTCACAGTTGGCAACCTTCAAAAGAAGCGGCGGGATACATTTTAATAATAGATACAGCCTAGTCCTAGTGCGGGGACCTCCATGGTGGAAAGGATTAATAGAAATTGTTTCTGTTGTAAATAAAGCCTTGTAAAATCCCACATGGAATCAACTCACATGTTCTTATATATTAAAAGAAATTATTTGTGGAGTGTGGCAAATCCTTGAATTTGTTGTGAATTTGTTTTGTGGTGTGAATTTATTGCAAACAAAAGTCAATTCACATTTACATTCATATTTCCCTAGAGCCACACTTCTCTTCTCATGTCTTTGTCAGCATTTATTGTATTCTCACAGTAGTTAAATGCTTGGTTTGCACAAATTTTAAAACACATATTTTCTCATTTACCTCTTGTGATATGTTTGAATTGCGTTTGGTGAGACTTGGATATATTTGCCTGCGACTTATCTGCCTCCACTCCAGAGTAGTAGACATGCATGGAATAATGTTTTTGATGCTCCATTGAATTTAGAATTTAGAAATAGTGTGAAAACGCATATGTAACTTGTCTTTCCAGGAATAATGTGTTGATTACTGTGAAGAACACACACCTTGAGGTTAACACCTCTCTCAGAACTGTGTTCCACAAGAGAAATTCAATTTAACTTTAATGGAGAAGTTTCAGACTAGGATGGTTTGTGCAAATAAAATTTAAAAAAAAAAAAAAATCATGATTGCAAAACAGTTTTTGTTAAAGTTGCCCTAACTGATTTCTAAGAAAGCATAACTACTATGTATGATGTAAAAGGTATCACTGATAAAACTAAAGAACAGCATCAACTGACTCTCATCTTGACCATGCATACTGTTTAAGGGCATTCTTTTTGCACCCCACCACTTCTGATTTTTGGTCAAGTCAATTTTCACCTCCAGCAGCAAACTGCTTCTCTCAACAAATGAAGTAAAAATGAGTGTAAGAGTCACCAATAAACCTCAGAATGTTTTTGGACAGTGAGAGGAAGCCGGAGTACCTGGAGAAAACCCATGCATGCACAGGGAGAACATGCAAACTCCATGCAGAAAGATCCTGGGAAGGCTGGCGTGCAAACCGGGATCTATGGCTGCAAGGCAAAAGTGCTAACCACCAAGCCAATGTGCAGCACAGTTGATTATGCTTTTCATAAATTTACATCTTTCAGAAAGCTTTACTCAAACTTCTGCTACAAGGAGCACATAGCGAGTAGTTCAGCTCAGCAATGCATGCGTGTGTCCTGCCTAACAGATTGTTTATTCCATTTTTGAGAGGAAAAGAGAAAGAACAGCAGTTTATACATTGGAGATCATTAATTGTACTGTATACTAGGTCCTTTAAAGATTGTGTGGCTTTTATTTAGTCAAGGAAAGACACTGACAGTGAAATATATCATCAGTATTTCTCAGTATTTCTACCGGAGTGATGATTATATAACGAAAGACATCAAATCCGTCAGTGGATGCAGTATGGTGGACCCGTGTCCTACTTTGTTGAGCCCGTGAAAGCTTTGGTAGGAACTTTGAAGGCAGAAACAGCAACAGTTGGCTGCATTATAGGTGAGGTGTGAAGACTACACATCCCTAATAAAAAAAACTGGACTTTGTTACCTTCCTTGATGCACAAAGGCAAAATAGCCAGAGGACTGCACGTTTCTTGAGCAAATTTTTCAGAGCAAGAGGTAAAAAAAAACAACTTTAGTATCTGAAACCCTGCCAACATCTGGAGTTTTTGGTTTTTTTTTTTAAGCTACAAAGGAATCCTCAATGTCATGCTTATGGCTATGTGTGAAACCAATCTCAAATATATATTCAGGGTATAGAAACACACTGATAGTATAGTCTTTTCCTTATTCTATAAAATATAGACCTAGAGGAAATCCCATAGATTTCGACAGGGATCACGTTCCGGTTCATGATCTATTACAGCTGAAACCAGAAAATGGTCATAGGAAAGAAATCCCGGGTAGGACGCCAGTGTGCAATAATGAAAAATTTAAGTCACAGTTCAACTTAATAGCTATGGGTCATTTGTTGTCTTTTCATCAGTATGCTACTATTATTTTTTTAAAGTTACATTTGGGGCTTTCTTTGGCCTTTATAATAGTTTGAAAGTGAAGAGAGACTGGAAACATGGGGAGACGTTGGGAGAAGGGCATGTAGCAAATGGCCATGGGTCGGAAGGGAACCCAATACCAGTCACTCATCACCAGTTGAGCTACCGGGGTGCCCAGTATGTTGCTATTATTTGAGACTAATCGGTACTTGGGTTAAAGTTGCTACTGCTTTATCCTTCAGGTATTGAGAGCATTCAAATAGAGGCCAAATTGAAAGAACCAGGCGCACAAGTCATGTAATGGTCATCCATCCATGCTGATGGAAAGCACTTTGGTCTTCTTTTATGTTGTTGTAAAGTGCTCTATAAATAAATTTTGATTGATTGATTGATTGATTGATTTACCCATGAGATTTTCATCAGCAAAGGCAGGAACTATAATTTTTGTGTCAGCAGAAATCAGATATAGCTTTCTGCTAGGGATCACCTTGAAATCTAACTGACACCATTTGTTCAAGAGATAGCTTGTTTTTGACTGTATTGCCATTGAAGAAAAAGAACTGACAAGGCAACACAGAATCAATCAACAATAAATATGAAAAGCGCTGCTGAAAGATTTGATCCTCCAAATGTCAATAATTGAGATGTTATGGCAATTGAGCTTTGATAAATGTGGAGAATATTTGAAATATGTATTCATGGATGGACTCACAGACCAGCGCCAGCATTCTCAATTTGGAACATTAGTCATTGGAAAGAAGCACAGAAGCAAAGATAGAAAGACATTTGGGACATAACCATCACAAAGTCTTCAGATCATTAAGGCTTTTGTGATTCAGTGTACTGAACTAGAATAGATTCCTCCAAACATTGCTTTTCAGGACACAAATTTTTATTCATGTGGCTGTGATATACCACAGAGCCCCAAAAGACACAAACACATCCAGAAGGGAAATTGAATTAAGGAGTGTTTTACTATTAATCTGTAACATATATAAGTAGTTCTAAAGTTTCTATTCCTTGAAAAAACTGATTGCACACCTAAATTGTTAGTTCTCTTGTTAGTCCAGCCTACTTTTAATGCATAGCTCCAGTATTTATCATTTGTTTTGTTTAAATACCAAGGCAAACATAAACAGTCATAAATCTTCCACGAAGAACACAGCATATATGTCCCAGGGGACTTAATATTTCAGGTCCACATAGAGGAGGCATTCACAGTGCCTCACTGTAAATGGCAAATTCCCCTGAAACTCTTTGTCCCATTTTAACAACTATGCTTGAATCTCGCTTTCATTTTAAGACAGAGGGAATTTTTGCTGTTATCTTTTTTAGTTAAAAAAGGAACAAGCTAGACACACAAACAGCCTTCCCCTGACACTTAAGCACACAAGCACATTTTTGAGCATGCAATCATTTACACGTATACACAGATACACTTTCAAACAAGCACAAATGTATGCACATCAGCATGGAAACCCAGTCAGCGACCTTACGGGCAATTTGAAGGTTTTTAGCCAAGCCACTGTTAAAAATGATTAGGCACTTGTCGAGGGTGAGGTGATTGCCACTGAAGGGCTTTCAAGTGGTTAAGAGGTGTGTAAGGTCAGTGTGCTTTGAGCCTCTAATGCAGTCTGAAGAGGTCATCCAATAAAAATGACACTCTTTATCCCACCCACACTAAAACACACAGCACAAGAAAAAGTAAGACTTTGCCCTTTGTTTTGACTTTGTTTTGAATGTAAACTCAACTGTTAGAATTCATACCTCCACCAGTGCCATGCAAAGTATTGGCATGACACATTTTTACAGTATGCTTATATTTCATTACATAAATGGCCATTATCAAATGGCACAGCTTTGTCAAGTCAAACATAGGAATACTGGGCCAATCCTGCATTTTCTTAGAAATAGTTTTGGTTTCACATCTACAATACAAACACGTTGGGAATGCATTTTAATGATTGTAAAATATATTTTTAAAAAAAAGCCTTTTGCCAGAAACTAAACCCTCACTCAGCTTCTTTTGTTCTGTTGGCACAAAATGATAATGATAGTCAGTATTTCTTAAAGTTCCCTGCAAATCAGATCAAAACTGTTCAAGATAGTCAACAAACACAGTTACCCACTTTGATGATGCTCATTTCAATGTTTTTACTAGTTAAAACAAAATGGTAAATGGTTGTATTTATATAGCGCTTTTATCCAAAGCGCTTTACATGATGATATGTCACATTTACCCATTCACACACTGATGGCGGGAGCTGCCATGCAAGGTGCTAACCACAACCCATCAGGAGCAATTAGGGGTTCGGTGTCTTGCTCAGGGACACCTCGACATGAGCACGACGGGCTGAGGATCGAACCAGCAACCTTCCAGTTACAAGACGGCCACTCTACCCACAAAAAATGAATTTCAAAACATGAAGAAAAGGGAACACAATGAAAATAGAAGGATTTCAAGGGCTGCTTGTGGAAGAGGGTGATAATTGATTGATTACATATTGAAAGAACCACTGACCCTCATCTGTGTGATCTGTCACATCAAATCTGATAAAATGTCCTACGACTATACCATTCCTACAGTTGAAGTCATTGTTTGTGGTTGACCTTGCTGCTTTATTGAATGAACTGGGGATTATAAGGCACTTTGCTGTATAATGATTTCCAATGCAGTAACAATGAAAACTACTGTGATATCAGTAACCCCTAACTTCAGCTGACACCTTCCAAACATCAGGAAAATTATTTAAATTATCGGATTCTCAAAGTGTGTTGTATGTGATTGCATTCGACACTGTAGGTTTTCAGCGTAGAAGAAACATTCCTTCACCCCACTACAGAAGTGAGGCTGTAAAGCTAATTCAAAAGAATCAGACTGGTGCTGAATTGATCACTGGTGATTACTACAGAATGCGCATCAGTTAGATTTCTGTTTGATTTGATTCACTTGCTCTGATATTATGATGATGCAAGCAAAGATCAATCGTGAAATCAAGGTACCTGCACTTTTTACAGTCACATGCAGCAGTTGCTCTTCACTGACTGTATGGCCTCAGGGAATGATAGGAAAGGCCTGGCACTTGCCTGATTTACTAGATATGATTTACTAGACAATATGATGTTGAAAAGAAACTTTTTTTGTAGTTGAATTTCAGAGATTTATATGTCTGATTTTGAAGTTTTTTGTGTTATAGATCACATGTATAGTTGATGTGACGTTAATCAGTCACAGAGGCTGAATATGTTTACCAATTACACATCCTAAATTATATACGATGTACAATTCTAGTCATTTTATTATATACTAATACTGGACAGATTTCATTCTTGAACACAATTTCTTGTAAGGGGATATAAGGTTTCCTAAAATAACATCTGTACATATGTTTCAGTCCTCACAATCTGAAAATGTGACATATTCATTGTTAAAGCTGTCATCTTGGATTTCTTTTTTACTGTACTTACACCCCCAGTCAAAAGTTTGGATACAACTTTCCAATAAGTAGTTTTTATTTAATTATTTTATACATTGCACATTTATGCTGAAGACATCAAAACTATAAAAGAATACATATGGAATTATGTTGTCAACAAAAAAGTGTTAATCTCCAGTATTAATAGCAATACAAATAAATAAAAAGCACTGAATGAGAAGGTGTGTCCAGACTTTTGACTGGTGGTGTACGTATTTGTTGTTTTCAATCATTCTGTAATTTCAGAAGAACAGGTTTGCTCAGTTGATTTATATACAGTAGCAATGATGCTGAATTAATGTAAAATAGATGTCGAACCATGGAGTTTTCAGATGAGGGGCAGTTCAACTCAAACAAGCCTAATGTTGCACTGGTGACAACATTTTACACCAGAGGAGGCAAGACCTTGATAGATGTCACACTAACTGGCATGCAATGTGTTTTTCATTCACCCATTTATACACACTCTCAAACACACACACCAACAACAGCAGTGTTGTAATGCAGAGAGCTTGCCTGCCATTGCAGGCAACTTGGAGTTTAGTGCCTTGCTGATGGAGACCAGCATGTGGAGGAGCCAGGAATGGAGCAGCAACCTAATTAGGAGACAACTTGTGCTTTTATTCCCCAGAGGAATAATTTCTCATTCTTCCTCTGGGGGGAGCACAGTAGATTCAATGTTTTCCTGCTCTGACTTGTGAACCCAGTCCATCTTGTCTTTGAGTGCCATCTCTACTCAAGCAAACACACATTGACAACTCTTAGGGGTGGACTGACTGGCTCATGCATTGATAAAGAATGCAGATAGCTGGGAGAACTAATGTGAACTGCCAGATACA
The DNA here is from genome assembly GCF_021347895.1 of Acanthochromis polyacanthus. Lineage (NCBI taxonomy): Eukaryota > Metazoa > Chordata > Actinopteri > Pomacentridae > Acanthochromis > Acanthochromis polyacanthus. Next base: position 41,213,298 of record NC_067115.1, on the reverse strand, counting down.
CTGGTCCTCGGCACTTAAAACAATGATTAATTCTGATTTTATAAGTCACATTGGTATTTCGCCCTGCGACAGACTGGTGACCTGTCCAGGGTGTCTCCTGCCTTCGCCTGAGTCAGCTGGGATAGACTCCAGCACCCCGCGACCCTAGTGAGGATAAAGCGGTGTATAGAGAATGGATGGATGGATGGACATTGGTATTTGTTACAGAAATCATTAAATGGATGCTTACTTCAGATGCACTTAAACTAATATGCATAATCATAAATCAACACAGGGATGTGCACTTCAGTTTCATTAATTTGTGCCTGATTATATGTAACCAGTATACCAGTAACATATAAGTGTGGAAAAAGAGGCTTTAATACTAACACAGTACGTACTATTGCCGTGGTCTCTCAGACAGCTCCTCTCATAAACATACTTAAGAAGACTGAAATTAGTAATACAAATTGGACTAAGATCAACAAGGGGCCCAGTTTTGTTCCAGGCTATATAGTACAGTCTACTATTGGACCATATGTCTCCATTTTAAACTAAGATTTTGTTCACATAAAGGGAAAAAAAAGAAAAAAAGAGAAGGAGAAAATAAAAGAAACTTGACAGCTACTGACCACACTGTTATTAGAGTGACTTCTTGCTTGCCACTTTTTGGTGAAAAAAAATAAATCTGCTTGACCTACACATGACAAGAACAACTAGCATGGCTTCATGTCTATAAAATGGACCCCAGAGAGTGAATGTTAATGCTTTTGGTGACTCGATGACGTTTTTCCTCAGACAGTCTTACAACCAGGTATTGATTGAAAAACTGAATTTAGTTCAATCTTGATAATGACTGCAGTCTTTCAAAAGGTCTTAGAACTAAGGCTTGCAGCTTAGCAACATAAGAAATGACATGAAAAAGGTTGGCAACTTACTTATAAAACATCCATCCATTCTCTATACACCGCTTTATCCTCACTAGGGTCGCGGGGGGTGCTGGAGCCTATCCCAGCTGACTTGGGCAAAGGCAGGGGACACCCTGGACAGGTCGCCAGTCTGTCACAGGGCACTTATAAAACATGTAAAATCAAAATGTAAAAAGCCACAAGAAAAAAACCTCCTCAGTAGTGCAAATTCAGGACTTTATTTCAGCTAGACAAATGTATAGTGTGCTGTTCTCTGTGTGTCAGTGTGCGTGTATGTGTCATTACCGATTTTTCACTTCATTCTAGTTTGAAATGCATGTGTCTTTTCGGTGTGTGTTTTGAGTAATACGACTGTTTCAAGACTGAAATAAACAGAAAACCACTTTACAGCAATAGCTAAAGAGACAAAGAGGAAGACAGAAATACAGAGAAAGACTTGGAGTTTAAGCAAAGGCAGTCAAAGAAACTCCATCTATCTAAACACACCTGCTTGTAATGATTTTCACCACGCAGCCTCTGTGTGTGTGTGTGGGTGTGTCTGCTTATGTGTGTGTATGTGCACTCAAAACAACTTTAGTCCTGCCTGCGGTTTGGCGTTTCTCTAAAGGCAGAAACATAGAAGGATGGAAACACACATACACAAAGTATGGTATAGATTAGCAGAGAACAGACTTTCTAAACACACTCATGTAAACAGAGAAGATTTACACACACACACACACACACACACACACACACACACACACACACACACACACACACACACACACACACACACACACACACACACGCCACCATTTCCGAAAGACTGTGTCCTCTTAATGGCTGGAAAGAGAGTTATGTGTGAGAGTTACGTTTGTGCATTAGGATATAATGTAAAGCCTAGAATCATGGTGTATAAACATGTCATTTTCACTTATAGAGAAGGAAGGACAGATAATGGACCTCATTATAAACATACACCACTTACACTCGGAATAGAAATAGGAAAAACCAAATGGGGCAAGAGTCATCTTGATTTCATTGCTAGATAATAGCCTAAGTTAAAAAACAAAACAAAACAAAACAAAAACATAGTATTTATGTCTCTATATACTGTATATATAAAACCAACAGATGTAAAATAGCAAGAAACCAAAAGTATTTGACTGGATATGATTTTAATTATCTCTAAGTGACTCTGTTATTTGTATGTTGACTATTTGATCCTGTGAACAATCAGAATAGATTCTTTAAAAAGACTATTTTGAAAATACAGGCTGCAAAACAGAAACTCAGCCCAACTGAAGTGAATACATCTGTGATCAATAATTAATGAGGTCACAAGTTACAAAGAATACAAAATAAAAATCTCATCACTATAAAGCAACATCAATAAAACCGAGTACACCTGTGATTTCAAAATGGCCTAATCTAATGAACATGATCATGAAATGAACAGTGAAAACCAGAACTTTCTCAGTTTGTGATGCATATCAGAATTTCCACAAAAACAGAAAGAATTTCCACAAAAATTTAAAAATCTGATTGTGAGTTTTATGAAGTAGGAAATGAATGCAAAGAGTTCAGCAGCCAACTAAATAAAATCAAAACAATGTCGTGAGAGTAATCTGGAGATATCTAACAAGCGGCCTCTCTATAATGATACCACAGAAAGCATGCTATATGCACAACTGAACTCTTAAAAGCAGCGGGAAGATGTGAACATGTCCTGTGGTGCCACATGAAACACATGGTCCAAACAATGAAGCATGGAGGTGGACATGTGATGATAGGACTGAGTATGTGCTCTACTCAGAAGCTCACCTTAAAAAGCACTTCTGTTGCTTTTGTTTGAGGTGACATAATGTGACATTTAATTGGTTTTGCAGAGGGGTGTAGTCACTATTCTTGTACAGTGAAATCTGGTTGTGGCTGCTGAGCTTTAATGGGATGAGGGGGGGGCATGTTAAGGTGGAGAAAAAGGAGGAGACAACACTACAGTCAGGAATAATGCCACTATCAAGTCAACTGACATGCCTAAGGGGTATTCTGGGAAACAAAAAACAAACAAAAAAAACAAACAAACAAATTGAACTCCAGTATTGTACGATTGAATTAGCATATAAAATGATAGATATGAATATTTCACATATATATCTAGCATGAGTAGACCAAAATTCTGCAAAATGTGAAAAAGGTCAACTACAATTGTGAAAAATAGCCCAAAAGAACATATCATTACAATTAAAGCCCACTGGCAATAAATCAACAATTAACTGAATTACAGAGCAGCTATACTATGCACTGTTACACACTGTTAAATCATCTTTTTTAATTATTACCTAATATAAAAGGCAATCATGGTTTTAGATGGCTGATTTGTTTGCTATATAGTTGTAGAATATTCTATTCCTGCAGGGTCAGCTTGTTACATAGCAGTCCTGACACAATGTGTCCCAGACCTTTCTGTGACCTCAGCTCTCCCTAATCTAATATTCACTCACTCCTCTTTTCCCCTTTTTGTGTCTCTCACCGTTCCCCCGTTTGCTCCCTCCCAACAGGTCTTTCATATTTCAGTAGGTTTTAGCAAGGATAAATTCTCTGAGGTTAAGTTGCTCCTTTTAAAGGTCTCCAAATGTACACTGTATGTCTGCATATGTTTTGGGCCAGCTCTGGGTGATGTCAATATTCTAACTGGTCAGTGCAGGAAATGTAATGTGTCATACTGTGACCCATTTGGATTTATTTTAATCCTTTTACTGCATTGTACTTTGTGGTTGCTAAAAATTTGATTCTTTGAAAAGTGAGCAGCATTAGTACAGCAATTAGAGAGGACATGGTATGAGAGAGTGCTAGCTAAGTAACAGCAGTCTAGCAACAGCATTTGGATGTAAGATGGGATGCTCCTTGGCCACTTTTATTTGTCTCGATTTGTCTGGTTTTTGTCATTGTCCTTCACTGTGATCTGTTATTTTTATTGTGGGTTGTAGCGTTTTTGTCAGATTTACATCTTTCTCGTTTGTCTTTTATGGGGTTCAGTCTATCCACCTCAGCATTTATTTCATTTCGTTTACTGGCCAGGTTTAATATACTGTGGTTCCAGAGTACAGTGTCTATAAGCTTTATTTGATTATCGTACCTCTTGTAGTTAGGCTTCCTTTCAAGTTTCAGATCTCACTTTTTGACATATTTTGGTCTGCAGTGGACTGGTGTGAAATATTTTTAGAAAGGCTGACCATTACAAAAAGAGGGACCAGAGGAAAGTATCAGAAACAAAAAGAAACATCAAGAAATTAAATGAATCAAAATAAGCCATCTGGCTTAATTAGAACAACAATATGCTCTTTCTCTTTAAATTACACCCACATACTCCAGTTACAAACTTGAACTCAAGCAAATATCTCAGTGCTAATAGCCCACTTTGTTAGGGCAATTAAAGTCGAACATTTCCACCAGTGGATTAAGTGTCTTTTTTTCCAGCTCTGCAAATTTAAATGTAACAAGCTTTGTTTCATTATGTTATTTTGTGTGTGTGTGTGTGTGTGTGTGTGTGTGTGTGTGTGTGTGTGTGTGTGTGTGTGTGTGTGTGTGTGTGTGTGTGTGTGTGTAGGAACACTACGGTTGCATTGACGTGTTGACATTTTTGTTGTTTCTATTTATGTGCTGACGACAACCTGACCTAAATCTTACTCTCTGATCGGGTCCCTGCGAGGCTTGTGCAAGTGTATTCTGGGAAAATAAAATCTCTCACCAGCTGACCCTGTCACACCTTTCTGTCACTCCTCAAGCAGTAAATTTGTATGGTGGTGTGTATGCCTGTGTGTGTCTTTCCCCAATGGTTATTCTGTCTTCCGTTTTCTTTTCTTGCTCTGTACTCTGTCTTTATTTAACAGCATACAGCCCATAGCGTGAGCTTTTTCAAGGCCAGCTCTGATACTTTGGTTAACAATATGAACAAGATGTAGCTTTGAAACATGTATTGTATTTCATTTTTAATTTTCTTACATTCTGTCTCGATTCAGTTTACTGTGCTGGTCTCTCTCTAACATACCATTTTCTAGTGACCTGAAAGGAACAGCAAAGAACTTTAGCTTTTTTTCTTCAGAGAGACCGCAGTTCATTTAGGAGTTTATTTAGTTGGTTTTGAAGCAAGGAACATGTAAACCTCCACCCAAAACTAAAGCATGAAAATGAAATGAAGAAAATGAATTCATGAAATCAGTAATATGTTCAACTGTTCAATACTTCTCCAGTCTGAAAAACAGTACAGAAAATCTCAGCAGTATCGCTGTACTTGAATTGAAGTTGGAAGATATAGTCTCTGTAGCTGAGGCAGAACAAGTTTGGACCACAGTAGTTCCCCCATCATGTTATGGCACTGACACAGCACATGTCCCAGACCTTCCCATGACCTCGTCTCTCCTTATCTAATATTTACTTACTCCTTCTGCATCTCCTTCCTCCTCTTTCCCATCTTTGTGTCTGCTTGCCGCCTCCCCTCCTCCCACCAGGTCTTTCATATTTCAGTAGGTTTTAGCAAGGATCAACTCTCTGAGGTTAAGTTGTTCCTTCCAAAGGTCTGTGTATGCGTGTGTGTGTGTTCTCAGTAGACCAATGTGTCCCAGAGGTTAAGCCGAGTGTTTCAGAAATCAGTAGGAGAGGTGTTTTTCTGCTGTACAGTCAGTGCATCGCATGTGTATTTTTTGTGTGTTTTTCCCATCAGCAAAGAGATTGTGAAGCATAAGAGCAGAAACAGTAAAAGACCTTTTTTAGGCTTTGGACATAAAAGTCAGGAGGCCATTTGGAGTCTTACCTACAATCTTTTTCTCTCTTGCTCTTCATTCACACACAGTCTCTTCCAATTTCAAATTAGTTTTTTGTGTGTGGTGTGTAAATTCATATGTGTTGCTAGGTTTTGTTACATTTGTAGATGCGTTCACACTTTCTTTTGGCCACAAGGGTCAGACTGTCAAAAAGTACGCAAGTGCATGGCATGAATGAATAAACCAATGATTGACTGAACAAAAAAGTTAGTGAATTGTGCTTCAAATAAGGAGAGTGGGCTATTCTTCTTTCTGTCTCGGGTGATTTAGGTGTTAAGAAAATGGAGGCAAAATATTAAATCAATTTTCTTTTGATTCTAGTTTTTCTTCTGCTATTATAGTTTGCCATAAACTGCTTCAATCTCTCTAAATAGCACAACACTCACGGAATAGATGGAAGTATTTCAGCAAAGCCTTGACATTTTCCTCTAATATTTTGAGTTAAGGAAAATCAATGTCAAATATGAAATTATAATGTTTACTCTAGATCAAGGAAGTAGAATCCATATTTTTAGATTTCAGTAATCATAGTCAAGCCTTTCACTACCAAGCTGATGTGATCTGGCCTAACCCCAGCATCTAATTAAATTTGATGGCCATTTTGCACCAAGGCTTTGTGTGACATTTCTAACCCACATGCTGTACAGTGCTGTTTAAGTTAAAGAGGACATGAAGGTAGGTACTTAGTTGGTGTGAGAGAAGAGGATGCAGAAGACAGGGTTAGATGGAGGCAATTGATTCGCTGTGGCGACCCCTGAAGGGAAAAGCCGAAAGGAAAAGAAGAAGATGCTGTACAGTGCTGAGCTTTTATCAGCACTTTGCAGTACCTTCAACTTGTGTAGTCATGCTTGTTGATTAAGAGGACACAAAATTATATGGGGTGAGAAATTTGAATTCTACAATCACTAAACAAAAACAACATTGTTGTTGCCCCATTTTTGACACACATACATTCAAATTCTGCAAGCCAAAACATATGTCAGTCGTAACATCTTTTGTGGTGCATAATTGTAACAAGAAAAGCACTCAGCGCAGTTGTCACACTCCGCCTGCTCCAGTGTTCTAGCTCATCAAGCGAACCACGAGCAGCTGTGCTGATGCACAGCTGACTCAAATTCTAATCAGCACAGCCGGCATGAGTTTCCAATCAGTGCGACATATAAGCCCGACCTCCCTCAGAACTCACTGCCGGTTCATTGCATCCTGTTCATGACAGACCACGCACTCCGTTTCTCCGTTCATCATCTCCTACACATCGCATCCTGGACTCTGTTCTCTCATTCGGACTACGTATCTGTTTCCTTATCATCAGCTCACCCCCTCCATCGCCTCTGTCGGTTCTCCGCCCTCATCCGCCCATCAGACACTGGACTGGACTTTTTGTGAGTCACCTTCCCCGCAATTTAGTTTAGTTTATGTTTAGCTTACCTTGGCCTTCTGGTCCGCCCTTGGTTTAGTTTAGTTTTTCCTCCCTGTTGCTTTCCTCCGGCTTTCGTTATTCAGTGTCTTCTGTTCATTATATTTTCTCATTAAATCATTCTTAACTTCACCACCCTGTCTATGCCTGCTGCTTGGGTTCACACGCCAGCTCGTGACAGAATGAACCGGCCACAATTGAACCCAGCAGGCTCTTGGTCAGATCCAATTTCCCCAACAACCATGTCCAGTTCCGAACTAGACTCTCCGTTCTGGGGGACCCGATTGGCGTTTAAACTCCCTCCCAAGAGGCAGCATTGACCCCGGAGGAGAGGCACTCCGCCCTCAGTTTTTTCCATTTCCTCTCAACAACTGTGTGATTTTTTTTTTGTTGGACCGAGCCCTTGGCTTGCCTCCCCCCAGTTTCTCTGCTAACAGTCAACCCAGGCCCATCTCCCCACCAGCTGCAGAACCAACTGCCAAGCAAGTTGGCAGCCGGAGGCGCAACGCCAGGAGGCGCAACGCCAGGAGGCGCAACACCAGGAGGCGCCGTTGCTCCCTGGATCTCAATTCAGCCCGTTCCCACACCAACCCTCCGTCTCCTGTCCACACAGGGGCCATTTTTCTGTCCTCTGCCTCCCAGAACCAGACCCAGACCCCGAACCAGCCCTCGGTCCTCCAGAACCGGTCCTCTGATTCCCGGAACCCAGCAGGCCAAAGTCTTTTTGGCCCTCCTTCACCTCCGAGACACTCGCTGCCGCCACTGCACAGACAAAGAGGATGGTCAAGTGTCTCGGAGCAATGGGGGCCGAAGCTCCTCCCGTGGCAATTACAGCCTTGCGGGCCACCCTCGCTGGCCTAAAGTCCTTTAGGGCTGCCTGGGCCGACCCAGATGAACACTAGGTACTCTCCCGAGATCCTGGGGTAGCGTATGAATTTCTTGAGGGGCTGGAGGTTGCCTCCTCTGTCCTGGAGAGGCTCGCCGCTCCCCACTTCATATTCATTAGCTCCCCAGATCACCAATAGGAGCCAAATTCCCCGCCATCCGCAGCACCCTCAGCGCAGAAGCCTGGTTGCCGTAGGTGCGGCGCCAGGAAGTGCTCCCCGAGCCCTGCTCCAGATGAGTTTTGCACCTCCGCAACTCCTGAGCAGATTGTCGCCTCGCAGGCTGAGGAGAGGCCCCGTGCCGCCTCACTCCTGTCTTCGGTTTCTGTGGGGCCCATTGCTCCGTCTTCGGTTCCTGTGGGGCCCATTGCCCCGTCTTTGGTTCCTGTGGGGCCCATTGCCCCGTCTTCGGTTCCTGTGAGGCCCATTGCCTCATCTTCTGTCCTTGAGGGGGCCATCGCCCCGTCTCCGGCCACTACGGGCCCAATGACCTTAAAGGAGCTAAAGGCCCCCGCTGCAGCTCTGAAGAAGCAACAGGCTCCCGCTGCAGCCTTCTGGCTTCTGGAGGCGTCCCACCTCCCCGGAGGCCTTGGCGAGGCGCCCCGCCTCCCCCGCGGCCTTGGTGAGGCGCCCTGCCTCCCCCGCGTCCTTGTCGAGGTGCCCCGCCTCCCTGGCAACCTCAAGGAGGTGTTTCGCTTCCTCCGCGTGATTGTCGCGATGTCCCGCCTCCCCTGAGTCCTTGATGAGGCATAGCGCCTCCTTGGTGGCTTTGAGGTGGCATAGCCCCTCCTCAGCCACCTTGTGGAGGCGTAACACCTCCCCTCAAACCCAGAAGAGGCTTAATGCCGTCCTTCCAGTCAATCCAGTCCCTTCAGTCCTTTCTGTCCCTCTTGTCCCTCCAGTTCTTTCAGTCCCCCCAGTCCTTCCAGTCCCTCTATCCCTCCAGTCCCTCCAGTCCTTTCTGTCCCTCCTGTCCTTTCTGTCCCTCCAGTCCCTCTTGTCCCTCCATTTCTTTCAGTCCCTCCGGTCCTTTTAGTCCCTCCTGTCCCATGAGGGGTCTCCAATCCCGAGTCCAGTCCCATCTCCAGTCCATCCCCCGGAGGCGCCCTCGGCTCCAGCTTCGCCCCCAGTGGGGCCACTGGTTCCGGCCCCGCCCCCGGAGGGGCTAACTGTTTCAGCTCCGCCCCCAGAGGGGCCACCGGTTCCGGCTCCACCCTCGAAGGGGCCACCGATTCCAGTTCCGCCCTCGGAGGGGCCACCGGTTCCAGTTCCGCCCCCGGAGGGGCCACCGGTTCCGGTTCCGCCCGTGGAGGGACCGCCAGTTCCGGCTCCACCCCCGGAGGGGCTGCCGATTCCGATTCCGCCCTTGGAGGGGCCGCCAATTCCAGTTCCGCCCTCGGAGGAGGCACCGGTTCCAGTTCCGCCCCCGGAGGGACCACCGGTTCCAGTTCCGCCCGTGGAGGGACCACCGGTTCCAGCTCCACCCCCGGGGGGCCGCCGATTCCAGCTCCACCCCCAGAGGGGTCCCACCATCACTTGCTTCCAGTCCGGCCACCCAACCCTCAGAGGGGTCCCACCGTCGCCAGTTTCCAGCCCGGCCACCGGCCCGACCCCCGGAGGGGTCCCACCGTCGCCGGTTCCCAGTCCGGACCCCGGAGCGGCCCCGTCGATTCAACTGCCGGTTCCCAGCCCGGCCTTCTGAGGATTCCCATCGGGCCAGTTGCCGGTTCCCAGCCCGGCCTCCAGAAGATCCCCGTCGGGTCTGCTGCCGGTTCCTGGCCCGGCCTCCAGAAGGTTCCCGCTGGGCCTGTTGCCAGTTCCCAGCCTGGCCTCTGGAGAGTTCCCATCGGGCCAGCTGCCAGTTCCCAGCCCGGACTTCAGAAGGCCCCAACCGTTGCAGCTGCCGGTTCCCAGTCCAGCCACCGGAGGACGTCCGTCGGCCTGACTCTCTGCTCCCGGGCCAGTCCCAGCCTGCCCTGCACCCGGGCCGTCCTCTGGAGCGGTCCGTCAGCCTGTCCGACTCCAGCCTGTCCTATCCCTGGACCGTCGTCCGATGTTGTCCCCCCCACCCACCCGATCCCAGCCCGCCCGTCCCTCGGGTCGCCCCTTGAACGGTTCCTTCTGCCAGATCCCTGCCAGTCCCGAAGTCACCCGCCGGTACCCCACCCGGTCCAGGGTGCGCCAGGAGGCGCACCTTGAGGGAGGGGTACTGTCACACTCCGCCTGCTCCAGTGTTCTGGCTCATCAAGCGAACCACGAGCGGCTGTGCTGATGCACAGCTGACTCAAATTCTAATCAGCACAGCCGGCATGAGTTTCCAATCAGTGCAACATATAAGCCCGACTTCCCTCAGAACTCACTGCTGGTTCATTGCATCCTGTTCATGCCAGAGCACGCACTAGTGATGGTGAAATTGAAGCTTCATGAAGCAATGTACCACTTTGACACATCTGCTTCAAGAATGACACATTGCTTCGAAGCATTTGACACAACCAGAAGAGTGACATCTGCTGGTCATGTGTCAGAACTGCATCTAAGTGGAAAAAACTGAAAAAGCCTCAGGACTGCTTGTCTCACACTGCTTTGTACTTGCAATAAATGTTTTAAAACGTTCTATATGTATGTTTGTGTGCATATATATGTAGTGTGTTTCTGTGAATGAATGTGTGTTGTGTATGAGTGAATCTATGCGTATGTATCTGTGTGTTATTTAATGTATGAAATGCAACTAGATGTATCTAAACTAAATTCTAACTAAATGTACACTCTCCCTAACTTCTCTCAAAATGGCAAATGGTAAATGCACTAGCGTGATCTCCTCCTCTCAAAAACCCACAATTTGAGGAGTGAATCAGACCTCTTTGCCTTTTAAGACCTGGAAAGATTGAAATGTTCAACCCCTTCAAAGTTCGCGCGAAGCACCACGACACGCGATGTGACGTAACGAGGCCTCGTTCTCAATAGTCACGTGATTGTGGGCATGCTGAAGCAGGGATCGAAACACCGTCTCAGAACACTTTCGCTTCAAAAGCTCGGCACTGTGTCGAGCAAACTAGCTTGAGCGTAACATCACTACCACACACTCCGTTTCTCCGTTCATCATCTCCTACACATCGCTTCCTGGATTCTGTTCTCTCATTCGGACTACGTACCTGTTTCCCTATCATCAGCTCACCCCCTCCATCGCCTCTGTCGGTTGTCCCCCCTCATCCGCCCATCAGACACTGGACTGGACGTTTTGTGAGTCACCTTCCCCGCAATTTAGTTTAGTTTATGTTTAGCTTACCTCGGCCTTCTGGTCCGCCCTTGGTTTAGTTTAGTTTTTCCTCCCCATTGCTTTCCTCCGGCTTTCGTTATTCAGTGTCTTCTGTTCATTATATTTTCTCATTAAATCGTTCTTAACTTCACCACCCTGTCTATGCCTGCTGCTTGGGTTCACACGCCAGCTCGTTACAGCAGTACTCCACTAAGGCTGCTCAGTTGACGTATCATTTCCGAAGGATGAAATCTTGAATAAAAAATCACCTTGTGCTGAGCACAGGCATGTATTATGCATGTGAACGTTATGTATTTATACCAAATCACATGTAAATTACTCTTATAAAGGTCTGTTGACCAGCCTTTTTTTTTGCTAGTGTGAAAATAACCGTTTGTTCCTGGCTTTTATTTTGTCACCGTTCCAGCAGTACAGGAAGTGTTTATCTAAGAAGCGGTTTCTTCACATGAGGAAGACACTGCCGAAAAGTTCAAAAATTCACATGAAGATGAAAGAAATTGGTCCCACGCTGTTGCTGTCTAGCAAAGGATGTGTATAAACTTATAAGCACTTAGCTGGAATAGGAACAAGCTCTTGTGGTGTTTGCTGTCCCGTGGGTCTTGAACTTCTGAATAATATGAGCCACTGTTGTCACAGGAACTTCAAGCTGTTTAGAGATGGTCTTATAGCCTTTACCTTTAAGATGTTTGTCTATAATTTTTTTTCGGATGTCCTGGGACAATTCTCTCCTTCGCTTTCTGTTGTCCATGTTCAGTGTGGTACACACCTTTTCACCAAACAGCAGGGTGACTACTTGTCTCCCTTTAAATAGGCAGACTGACTGATTATGAGTTTGGAAACACCTGTGATGTCAATTAAATGACACACCTGAGTTAATCATGTCACTCTGGTCAAATAGTTTTCAATCTTTTATAGAGGTACCATCATTTTTGTCCAGGCCTGTTTCATTAGTTTGTTTTTTTAAATAATTATGTTAATCAACAATTCAAAAGTAATGGCTGTTTTTGATTATTTAATTTTCAATAAATTTTTATTTATTGTTACTTTTGTGAGTTTCAAGTGATTTCAGTGAGAATTGTGGGTTTTTCCTTCTTTAACTGAGGGGTACCAACAATTTTGTCCACGTGTGTAAATTAATATGTTGACCTGATGTAACTGTAGATGAAAGAAGCACTCAGAGGTTTTTGGAATACCACTGCAAAGCCCCGACTTTAGAATTTGCATGTTGCCATGTTAATATTTTGAAACCAGTCTGTAATGAGCAAGTGATGAATCTGATATGAGAACATGAATTATGACTTTGATTTGATCCCTGCCTAAATATATCTTCATAATATACTGAAATGATACCACAGCAAACACCAACACGTCAGCAAAAGAAATGCAATAATAACTATCCCCTACCAAGAGGAAGCAATTCACTGGTTTCTAGCACAGAACCATGGCCTTGAACTTGAAGGTGCTTACTTTAATCCCAGCTGCTAAACATTCAACTATAAGCCACCCTAGTGCCCACTGAAGGTGGGCACTAGGTTCTGATGAAGCAAACAGTTCCACCACATCACCTTGAGATCATGTCCATAAATATCACAAATCGGATCAAAGTCCAATACCCACTTGAACCATGTTTGACTTTGTGCTCAGCTCTCACTTTAGTGTAAAAGGACCAGATGGTTCGGATAATGACCCCGGTATCCGCGATCCCCAACAAGGCCCCTCAGATGCCAAGGACGTAACCCTTTTCCAAATCCACAAAACACAGACTGGTCAAACTCCCATGCCCCCATCAACAGCTGTGCAAAGGTAAAGAGTTGGTCCACTGTTCCATGACCAGGACTCCTGGTCGTCTGCTCCTCTTGAATCCGAGGTTTGACTAATGTACTATTCACTCAGGATTAGTACTACCTGGGGACCTCTGGTAATTTGTGAGTTACCCCACGATGTCTGTGTTTCTCGTGGTGCATTCGCACGGGATAAGCGGAGTCTGTATTTTACTCGAATTTACTGACATTACAGCCTGGATATAATGTCAAATCTATGCAGGTCACAACATCCGCTGTTGTCATGTCCATCATAGACATATGATGTCCATGTGCAAAGTGTCCAGCCGCTACTCGCAAAAAAAATAAAATAAAAAAATACAGACACCGGTTGCGCAAATAAACATTAAAGACATTAAAAGCCTATGTTGTAACAACACTGTTGTTATAGGGTCATGTTAGGTTTAGACAGAAAAACCACTTGGTTAGGTTCACAGAAAGCTTGTGTTTAATATTAAAATTACCACTTTTAATTTGGTGTGTAGTTGTCATGGCAACAGTACACATGTCAAAGCAGCAACGTGACTTTTGAACAGCGGGCTGCACTGTCGGGATAACGGGCCATCAGGGCGTTTGTATTCAGCCTGTTGAAAGATATGCTTAACGCACGCTGCTACACATGTCATCCATCTCAATATCCTCCCAAATTTCCCTCTTCTTGTTGATTTAATTTCACTGTTTCTGCGAATGGTCTATAGGTCTGTTGTGTATCGGCCTACTCTTGCATTTGCACCTAAAATGGTGTCAGTAATTCCCACCGCAGCTCCCACAATTCAACCGAGAAAGATATAGAAAAACAAACAAATAAAATACCCACCAATCACCGAGATGCAGAGTCGCACGGAACTAGTATTATCCCAGGACGCCGGTGTTCGGTGAAATATAGTAGTTGTTTGCGGGGGAATTATTACTTTACAAATTACTGACATGGCGCATTCGCACGGGATTAAGATCACCAACCTTCTCCGCTTCTTCTTGTACTTCTTCTTTTCCTTTCGGCTTTTCCCTTCAGGGGTCACCACAGTGAATCAATTGCCTCCATCTAACCCTGTCTGCTGCATCCTCTTCTCTCACAATAACTACCTTCATGTCCTCTTTAACCACATCCATAAACCTCCTCTTTGGTCTTCCTCTAGGCCTCCTGCCTGGCAGTGGGAAACTCAGCATCCTTCTACAAATATATTCACTCTCTCTCCTCTGGACATGTCCAAACCATCTCAGTCTGGCCTCTCTGACTTTATCTCCAAAGCCTCTAACATGTGCTGTCCCTCTGATGTACTCATTCCTGATCCTATCCATCCTGGTCACTCCCAAAGAGAACCTCAGCATCTTCAGTTGTGCTACCTCCAGCTCTGCCTCCTGTCTTTTCCTCAGGAACACTTTCTCCAGACCAAACAACATGGCTGGTCTCACCACAGTTTTGTAAACCTTTCCTTTCATTTTAGCTGAAACTCTTCTATCACACATCACACCTGACACTTTTCTCCAGCCGTTCCAGCCTGCCTGTACATGCTTCTTCACCTCTTTTCCACACTCTCCATTGCTCTGTACTGTTGACCTTAAGTACTTAAAATCCTCCACCTTCTTGATCTCTTCTCCCTGTAACCTCATTCTTCCACTTGGGTCCCTCTCATTCACACACAGATACTCCGTCTTACTGCGGCTAACCTTCATTCCTCTCCTTTCCAGGGTAAACCTCCATGCTTCTAGCTTCTCCTCCACCTGTTCCCTGCTCTCAATACAGATCACAATGTCATCTGCAAACATCATAGTCCATGGAGACTCCTGTCTAACCTCGTCTGTCATCCTGTCCATCACCATAGCAAACAAGAAGGGGCTCAGAGCTGATCCCTGATGTAGTCCCACCTCCACCTTGAACTCCTCTGTTACTCCTACAGCACACCTCACCACTGTCTTACAGCCCTCATACATGTCCTGCACCACTCTAACATACTTCTCTGCCACTCCAGACTTCCTCATACAAAACCACAGTTCCTCTCTGGGCACCCTGTCATACGCTTTTTCAGATCTACAAAGACACAATGCAGCTCCTTCTGACCTTCTCTTTACTTCTCTATCAACATCCTCAAAGCAAATATTGCATCTGTTGTACTCTTTCTTGGCATGAAACCATACTGCTGCTCACAGATGTTCACCTCTGTCCTTAGTCTAGCTTCAACTACTCTTTCCCATAGCTTCATCGTGTGGCTCATCAGCTTTATTCCTCTCTAGTTGCCACAACTCTGCACATCTCCCTTGTTCTTAAAGATGGGCACCAGCACACTTCTCCTCCATTCCTTGGGCATCTTCTCACTATCTAAGATCCTGTTGAACAACCCAGTCAGAAACTCTACTGCTACCTCTCCGAGACACTTCCATACCTCCACAGGTATATCATCAGGACCAAGTGCCTTTCCACTCTCCATCCTCTTCAATGCCCTCCTCACTTTATCCTTACTAATCTTTGCTACTTCTTGGTCCACAACACTCACCTCTTCTCCTCTTCGTTCCCTCTCATTTTCCTCATTCATCAACTCTTCAAAGTACTCTTTCCATCTTCCCATCACACTATTGGCACCTGTCAACACACTTCCATCCTTATCCTTTATCACCCTAACCTGCTGCACGTCCTTCCCATCTCTGTCTCTCTGCCTTCCCAACCTATACAGGTCAGTCTCTCCCTCCTTACTGTCCAACCAAGCATACAAGTCATCGTAAACCCCTTGTTTGGCCTTTGCCACCTCTACTTTCACCTTACGCTGTATCTCCCTGTACTCCTGTCTACTCTCTTCAGTCCTCTCAGTGTCCCACTTCATCTTAGCTAGCCTCTTTCTCTGGATCCACTCCTGCACCTCCTCATTCCACCACCAAGTCTCCTTATCTCCTTTCCTTCCAGATGACACACCAAGTACTCTCTGACCTGTCTCCCTGATCACATTTGTTGTAGTTGTCCAGTCATCGTGAAGCACCTCCTGACCATCCAAAGCCTGCCTCAACTCTTTCCTGAAAGTCATACAACACTCTTCCTTTTTCAGCTTCCACCATTTGGTCCTCGGCTCTGCCTTTGCCCTCTTCATCTTCTTCACCACCAGGGTCATCCTACACACCACCATCCTATGCTGTCTGGCTACACTCTCACCTACCACTACTTTGCAGTCACTGATCTCCTTCAGATTACACCGTCTACACAAGATGTAGTCTACCTGTGTGCTCCTATCTCCACTCTTATAGGTCACCCTATGTTCCTGCCTCTTCTGGAAGAAAGTATTCACTACAGCCATTTCCATCCTTTTTGCAAAGTCAACCACTATCTGTCCTTCTGCATTGCTCTCCTGGATACCAAACCTGCCCATGACCTCATCATCTCTGTTTCCTGCACCAACATGTCCATTGATGTCTGCACCAATGACAACTCTCTCACTTCTAGGGATGCTCTGCAGAACTTCATCAAAGTCCAACCAGAATTTCTGCTTCTCATCCAGCTCACATCCTACCTGTAGAGCATACCCACTAACAACATTGAACATCACACCTTCGATTTCTAGCTTCAGGCTCATCACTCGATCTGACACTCTTTTTTACCTCCAGGACATTCCTAACAAGCTCCTCTTTCAAGATAACTCCTACTCCATTTCTCTTCCTATCTACACCATGATAGAACAACTTGAACCCAGCTCCTAAACTTCTCACTTTACTACCTTTCCACCTGGTCTTCTGGACACACAGTATGCCCACCTTCCTCCTCTGCATCATGTCAACCAGCTCTCTACCTTTTCCTGTCATAGTTCCAACATTCAAAGTCCCTACTCTCAGTCCGAGACTCTTGGTGTTCCTCTTCTCTCTCTTCGTACGAACACACCTTCCTCCCCTCCTTCTTCGACCAACAGTAGTCCATTTTCCACCGGCACCCTGTAGGTCGACAGCACCGATGGCGGTCGTTGTTAACCCGGGCCTCGATCGATCCGGTATGGAAGTCATACATTTGATTTGCATGTTTGATTTGGCAAAAGTTTTACGTCGGATGCCCTTCCTGCCACAACCCTCTGTATTTATCTGGGCTTGGGACCGGCACAATAAGACACTGGCTTGTGTCCCCTTGCGGCTACATCTGTCCCCTTGCGGCTACATCTGTCCCCTTGCAGCTACAAATCACCAGAGGTCCCCAGGTAATACTAGTCCTGTGCGAATAGGGCTTAAGCTTCCCTTCCAGCACCCTGGAGTAAACTCTTCCGTGAAGGCCAAGAAGTGTGATATCTCAGCACCTGAAGCACACCCTCCAGTCCTCATTTTTAAAAATGGAAACAACCAACCCAGTCTGCCACTCCACAGGCACCGTCCCTGTGTTCACATCACACTAGAGAGGGATGTCAGCCATTACAGCCCAACAATATCCAGAGCCTCGAGCATCATAGAGTGAATCTCCTCCGCAAGGGGCACCTTGCCACTAAGATATTTCTCTGTTTCCTCAGCAACCTCTGCCACAGATATGGTTGAGACTTCTGTTGATTCTTTAGGCTCTGCCTCCTCAATAGAGGATGTGTTAACTGGGTTGAGGAGTTTCTCGATGTGCTCTTTCACTGCCCAACAATTTTCCCAGTCCAGGTCAGCAGTTACCCCTCCTGGCTGAATGTAGGCCTTGGCCAGACTCTGCCTCCTCTTCCTAAGGTGTTTCACGGTTTGCTAGAACCTCCTTGAGGCCAACTGAAAGTCCTTCTCTATAACCTCCCCAAACTCCTCCCTGGTACCAGAGCATTTCATGTTCTACATCTAATGCTTGAACATGATGTTTGTTATAATCAATTAATCACAAGCACAAAAGTCAAAAAGTAGAACAGCCGTTCAGGTTAGGCATGCAGTTTTCGTTATTTATTTAACCTTTACTTTACCAGGTAAGTTAGTGGACAACTGGTTCTCATTTACAATAACGACTGTTCCTTTAAAGCAACCCTTTCAGGTCTTTCCATCAATGTCCACATTGGCATAGAAGTCTCCCAGGAGGACAAGGAGGCTCGGCCTGAAACCCCTTCCAGCACACCACCCAAAGACTCCAAGAAGGCTGATCACTCTGAACTGCTATTTGGTGAGCAGAGACAACAATCAGAATTGTTTCCTCTGCAACACACAGTCACAGAGAGGCAACCTTGGTTGTACATATTGTCATTTAGGTTCTGTGATCACTCTTAGTCTGGTCCCTCCCCTATGACCAATTTGCCTTAGGGGACTGTACTAGGGGCTATTGAACCTGACAGCATGGGACCATACAAATCCCTCTACCACGAGAAAGTGGCCATTTTTCAGAAGAGTAAAAATGAAATAAGATTAAGAAAATATAATAAACTCATGCTCAGCTGTGCAGTTTATGACGACCCCAGTCACTTTTAATTGATAAGACAGTGAGAGTAACAACTGTATCAGCAAATAACCAAAACAACAACTATCCATCCATCCATCCATCCATCCATCCATCCATCCATCCATCCATCCAGTTTCTTCTGCTTATGTGGGGTCAGATCACAGAGGCAGCAGGTGAGACATGTGTTTGTATTAAAGTGACAGCTCCCTGTAGTGCGACTTTTATTCATGATGGGGGCAACGGATGAAGTCAGGTGACTTTTTACTCAAACCACAAAGTCCACATAGGAAAAAGGGCAGTCCTCACATCTCTCAGCAAATTAGAGCTGAAACAGTAGTGTCTCAGCTAATAGTCATCATTGCTTCTTTTTCCCACAACTGTTATGGAACAGTTATATTTACAATTATATTAACTGCTTTTAATATAATTACCACAATGACAGGTACCAAGTACACTATTAACTTTTATCAAAATATGCATTTTAATGTAAACCATAATCATTGCTGATCAAGATATTTTGTATCTAAACTTTTACCACAGCATTGTCCCTTCAGAACATCGTGATTTATTGTTCACAGTGAATTTTCCTGAATTTGAAGCTTATTTTTTTCATATCTCGTGTTGCCAGTAAGTTCATATGGATCATTATCACAGGGTAGGGACAAATCACCTATGTGGTCATTATGGTTGGAGCACTTATTCATTCAGTAGATGTTCACTAGAAACAGCAAAATCATCTCTTAAAGATCTGATAGTACCTTATTATTCAAGTAGAACTCTTCGCTCTCAAGCTGCAGGCTTACTTGTTGTTCCTAGAATTTCTAAAAGTAGAATGGGAGGCAGAGCCTTCAGTTATCAGGCGCCTCTCCTGTGGAACCTGCTCCTAGTTTGGGTTCGGGAGGCAGACACCCTCTCTATTTTTAAGACCAGGCTTAAAATGTTCCTTTTTGACAAATCTTATAGTTGGGGCTGACTGGGTGACCCACAGGGGTTCGGCTTGTGTCTTCATTGCACAGCTGACTCCCTCTTGGACGTCCCTTCGTTCTGCCTCTAGTCATGCTGCTATAGGCCTATAGGCTGCTGGGGGACTTTTCTTGACGCACTGAGCCCTTCTCTATCTACCTTTACATTTAATATGTATACCGTTATTGCAGTACATTCACTCTGTTTCCCCCTGTGCTATTTCTCCGAGTGTCCCTGGTCCCAGAGCTGGATGCTTCAGATCTGCGGTTGATGTTCCACCAGCTGGTCTCGTCTCCATCATGTCCACTGTGGGATGCTGCTGCTGACCTTCCTCCAGCCCTCTGCTTCCAACTCCCTTTTTCCACCAGTCAACTCTGCATTGCCTTCACTATACTGTTATGCTAACTTACATACTGTTTGAATTTTACTGCTAGTTATATATGGAGTATGTTTAATGTCAGAGCCGTACTTCATAAGAGTAAATTATGAGTCAGTTTTCAATGTTAGCTTATACTTTGTCTGTGTCACATATCCTGTCATGCATGTATCCAAATGTGTGTTGTGTTTTCCTTGCTTTCCCACCCCTCCCTCTTCTCCCATCCCTCCCCCTTGCCCTCTTCTGTCCTTCTCAACCCGCCCGGCCAGCAGGCAGATGGGTCCCCCCTATATAGAGCCGGGTTCTGCTCGAGGTTTCTTCCCTGTTAAAAGGGTGTTTTTCCTTGCCACTGTCGCCTTTGGGCTTGCTCTGGGGGTCAGGCATTTGGGTTCTGTAAAGCGTCTTGAGACGAGTTGACTGTAATTGACGCTATATAAATAAAATTGAATTGAATTGAATTGAAAACCAAAAATATTAACCAAATCGCGTATCTGCATGAAAAGCCAAGGAATGATGATTTACATTATCTCACTAAGTTAGCTGGTACACATATACATACAGCCCTTTGACCTGACACTCCATGTGCTTGTCATCATTGCAATAACATCATCTGCCTAACAAATGGGTCTGTTTGAGAAGAAGAAACAATGCATGAGAGCATCTTTCATATGGTTACTATGTAAATTGTGTTCCAGCTAATGATGAAAACCACAAATGCATTATAATCTAACTATTCACAGTAGTTACAGGCCTTGCATGCAAATTTTCACATAATAGTCTACTTATATATTTGCATACACACACATCATGCAGGGACATATCAGGAATATTCATGCAATAACACTGTATGTGAATGTGAAGGTAAAACAAATGAAGTGTTCATTTGCAAAAACAGATAACTCCATTTTGATAAATTTTCAGAAAACTTTTTATTGTTTACTTGAGATAATATCAAACTGAAGTTGACTGGATTTGACTCAGGAGAAAGATACATGACAAAATAGAGCAAAAATAAATTATTAGTGTTATTATTATTATCTCAGGTAAACAATAAAAAAAATGAGTTTTCTGAAAATTTATAAAACGGAGTTATCTGTTTTTGAAAATCAACTCTTCAAATATTCAGATTTGCATGACTTACTTTGATTAAATGTTGATACTTATGTATTTTTTAAAAACTGTATTTGTGTTCTCAAAATGCTGTTCTCTATTAAGCAACATTAAAGTATAGGTGGGGCATTTTTTTTATCATGGCCCACTTAACATATTATTCTGCTGGAAAATCTAATAATGAGCAAATGAACTACTATCAGAGCCGTAGCTTTGCAAGGTGCTGAATCTTTCAGCATTAGCAGTTTTGCATTCTAAAAGTGGCATCATATTCTGTAGTACCTATTTTATGCTTTCATCTTTTTAAATTTTTGTGCAGTTCACAACAAGTCCTCCAATTCATACGACCGCATTGGTCGTTTGCACCGTGCACCGGAATACGACCTATGCGGTCGTATGAACGTTTGCGCCCCTACGGGGAAAATGAGCGCATTACGGGATTTAATTCGCGAAACGGCTTTTCCGTCGCAAAATGGCTTTTTTCTCACTTTCCCAACACGTTTTTAGGGTTATGGTTAAGGTTAGGGTTAGGGATTGGGACAGGGATAGTGTTAGATAAAAGTTTGTTCATGTTGACGTTTCACCTGTGAATCCAGAGTGTCGATATTTACTCAACCGCCAGAGGTCGCATACATCAAAACGTGACACTGGGTCGTACTACGGGCATGTACAGACGACCTATGTGGTCGTTTTTTGTTTGAGGACAGGCTGGCAGTTCACCACATCATTAACATCAAAGCTCACAAAGATACAACTTCTAGCTCAGTGTTCCAAGTGTCCAGAGTTCTTGTGTCAAAAATCTAATAATGTTAGTAGGCACCATTCACTCCATTTCCATCCTTTTACTAGACTTTTTTTTGTCAGTTTTCCATTTCCTCATCACCATTCTTCCTTGTCTTCCCTCCCTCTCTTTCATATTGGTAGTCTACCCTGTCTGTCAATGTACTGTATCGTTCTGAAGCTTAAAAATCATCTTCCAGTTTCCTTTCTTTCTCTCTATGTGTGTTGCTCACTCACTCACTCACTCACTCACGCACACACTTCTTGTACTTGGTGACATCAGCCCCTCATCATCAATTTTAATGACCATCAATATGCCATAATACACCAGAGCATCCATGCACACACACACGCACACACACTCATCGACAGCAACAGGCGCCACAGATCCTGGAGAGCAATTATAGCCTGCACTTTGTTTATTATCTTTTACGAGAGGCAAGGGACTGTCTGTGCATATGTGTGTATGTGTGAGTGTGTATGTCATTTTGATAAGATCAGCAGTGTGTTTCTATTATCTTAGCGCACACTGGTACCTCCTCTTGTCCTGTTTGACACTACTATTAAAGAAACCAGGAAACAAACTGAGAGTGACTAAAGGGGTAGGGGTGAGTGGGCGTCTCCTAAAATTTTGGGTGCAAATGGGATGGGATATGTTGTTTTGTGTGTTTGTATATAATAGACTAAAAGATATCTAATTCAATTAAGACCAATATATAAGACTAATAGTCGTCCTTTGTGCAAAATCTGATAATGTCCGCTAATGGTGGGTCCTCCCTTATTATTGCGTTGTTTATTATTGTACTGCTTGATTATTGAATAGATAAGGAAACTGAGCCCAGATTGCAAAACCAGAAGTTTCAGTCATGGAGAAACTCATACTGCACAATCTGAGTTATTGCACATCTACAATGTACATGAGAGCAGAAACAGACTGTTTATTATAAATGTATTTTTTTCAATTTTAGATACAAGAGTGCACAAGTCAGTCATACAATTAATCAGACACCTTGCGTAACCACATAAATTACCTGTTTGAAATTGAAGAAAGCAAGCTAACATTGTCGAAAACTAGCTATAAATAGATAACACCAATGACCTATAGAGTATGTCCTCTAAACTCTAGACTAAGTGCATCTATAGAGAACATGCAATGTAGAGCGAATATTGGATGTATTTCTGTGGGTACTTGGGTTTCCTAAAAAGCCACCTTGCAGATCAGCCAACTAACCCCCTTTTCAGTTAGTCAGATGGTGCAGATGACATGAATAGGTGGATGGTCACGGTAGGGAGATTAACTGGTCAGAAACTGGCATGGAGACCTCATTTTGTGCCATTAGTCTAATGTTTTTCTTAAAAATGTGTGTTGACTTTCTTAAGACATCTCCCTACTTGAGGTAAAGTAGACAACTGCTACATTAACTCTCATCAGTACACCTGGGTTCTGCATGGACCCCAGGTGTATATAACTTGTCATATTGTTTTATTTACAAGTTGGATTTTTCAGTCCCTTTAGGTAGCTCTCACCCACATAGTTGCCATCACATACAGCAACGCTTATTTGACTGCAACCAGGTTCGTGGTGTACATATAAAGAAAATCATTTTGGGTCCATGTGGACCGCAGCCAGACCCCAGGCGGACCGTGCATCTTTTATTTATAGATGTTTACGTTAGGTTGCTCTTGTGATGACTGCTTCAGTTGCATTGTGTTTCATTTCAGTTTTCATTGTTTCTTTCATATTTTTAACTATAGACAACACACGTTTTAGGAAAATATATACTGAGAGGATATGGACAGGTACAGAAATGTGAAATAGATGAAATACTGCCGTGGTCCAGCTGGACCTCAAGTGGACGGATTAATAGGTTTTGCCACATGTACTAATGAGGGTTAAGCTTACTGGCAAATGAAGTTCAAGTTAAAAAATGAAAAAAAAAAAAAAAAAAACAAGATCCCATGCCACCTGTGCTGTGCATGAACACAAACACACACAGGAAATGCTCAAATGGTGCTGTGCAAATCAGTTTCAACCACTTTCTTTATGATTTACTGGGACGTAGCTGTGTAGGAACACTGGATGTTTTTCCTTTAACACAGAATTCAAAGCTAGCAGACAGTGAAGAGATCGACATTGAATTTGACAGGAGATGTACTTAACTTTAATGTAGTAATTCACAAGACTGGCCAATACATGCTAATTCATTGAAATTAATATTTTTTCCTCCTTTGGAGGCAGCCAAACACCACCTTACAAAATTAGATGCTGATCCACAGAAGCACTTAGGCAAAGCTTTTATTGTCCTCAGCTGCCGCATTCAGTGGAGGGATGCCAGCACAGATCAGATCTTGTTTTACGTTATGTACAGTCTGTCAAATGATGTCATTCAAAGTCCTTAAATTGTTTTCAACTTAAATATAGTCCTTTGTAGGAAGAAGTATTTTGCCTGTAACTGATGTACGTACATGCATGTGCGCCTATTGCAACCCCGAAACCACAGAGCTTCACAAATCCCAATTTAACCCCTGATTTCGAGATATTCCCCATCTTTTCTTTTCTCCATTTTGCTCTTCTCATCTCGATTTTCTCCTGCAAACCTCCCTCCTGCTCTGGTTCTGCCTCACCTCAGCATCCACCTGCTTTCATCACCATGGCTACTGCACAGCCAGTGTTTTATGTTGTCATGGTGACTGGGGTCGAGGCTTGGGCCATATTTAACTAGGTGCAGATAGCATAGTCCTCTGATAATTGTCAAGGTACTGCTAAAAAAAAAGCTTTATACAGATGTCCATCTCTCTCTCTCTCTCTCTCTCTATATATATATATATATATATATGTGTGTGTGTGTACACTGCTAAAAAAAATTAAAGGAACACTTTCAAAATACATCATATTTCAATACAGGGGAAAACAAACTGGATATTAGCATTGATATGGACTGGATAATGTGTTAGGAATGAAAAGTGCCACATTGTTTGATGGGAATGAAAATTATCAACCCCCCAGGAGGGCTAAATTCAAGAACCCCAAAATCAAAGTGAAAAACTGATGTGGCAGGCTAGTCCATCTTGCTGAAATTCCTCGGCAGCAACTCAAAATGGTATTCAGTAGTTTGTATGGCCTCCATGTGCTTGTATGCATGACTGATGATGCCGGGACAAGCTCTGAATGAGACGACAGATGGTGTCCTGGGGTATCTCCTCCCAAAACTGGACCAGGGCATCACTGAGCTCCTAGACAGTCTGAGGAGCAACCTGATGGTATCGGATGGAACAAAACATAATGTTCCAAAGGTGTTCTATTGGATTCAGGTCAGGTGAGCGTGGGGGGCAGCTAATGGTATCAGTCCCTTCATCCTCCAGGAACTGCATAAGTTCTCTTACCACATAAGACTGGGCATTGTCGTGCACCAGAAGGAATCCAGGACCACTGCACCAATGTAGGGTCTGACAATGGGTCAAAAGATTTCATCCTGATACCTAAAGGCAGTCAAAATGCCATTGTCCAGCCTGTAGAGGTCTGTATGTCCCTCCATGGATATGCCTCCCCACACCATCACTGACCCACCACCAAACCGGTCATGCTGAACAATGTTACAGGCAGCATAACGTTGTCCACGGCTTCTCCAGACCCTTTCATGCCTGTCACATGCGCTCAGGGTGAACCTGCTCTCATCTGTGAAAAGCACAGGGCACCAGTGGTGGACTTGCAAATTCCTATGTTCTATGGCAAATAGACTAGAGGACGCTGGGCCCTCAGACCACTCTCATTACATCTCTTTCTCATTGTTTGATCAGAGACATTCACACCAGTGGTCTGCTGGAGGTCATTTTTTAGAGCTATTGCAGTGCTCATCCTGTTCCTCCTTGCACAAAGGAGCAGATAGCTGTCCTGCTGATCGGTTGAGGACCTTCTACAGCCCTGTCAAGCTCTCCCAGACTAACTGCTTGTCTCCTGGAATCTCCTCCATGCGCTTGAGAATGTGCTGGGAGACACAGCAAACCTTCTGGCAATGGCACGCATTGATGTGCCATCCTGGAGGAGTTGGACTGTCTGTGGAACCTCTGTTGGGTCCAGGTATCGCCTCATGCTACCAGAAGTGACACTTACCCTAGCCAAATGCAAAACTAGTGAAAAACAGTCAGAAAACATTAGGAAGGAAAAAACATGTCAGTGACCTTCACTTGTAAACTCATTCCTGTTTTGGGGGTTGTCTCATTGTTCCCCCTCTAGTGCATCTGTTGTTAATTTTATGAACACCAAAGCAGCTGAAACTGACTAAAAAGCCCCTCAGTTACTTACTTGACCAGATCAGTATCCCACATGTTTCACTGATTTGATGCAATGCTTAGATTAAAAAGTGTTCCTTTAATTTTTTTGAGCAATTTATATACTGTATATATATATATATATATATATATATATATATATATATATATATATATATATATATATATATATATATATATATGAAGAGTTCATTTGCAAAAACAAAACAGATAACTCCGTTTTACTAAATTTTCAGAAAACTTTTTTTTATTGTTTACTTGAGATATCAAAGTGAAGTTGAGTGGGTTTGACTCAGTAGAAAAATACATGACAAAATTGAGAAAAAATAAATTATTAGTGTTATTATTATTATCTCAGGTAAACAATAAAAAATTAGTTTTCTGAAAATGGAGTTACCTGTTTTTGCAAATGAACTCTTCATGTATATGTATATATATATATATATATATATATATATATATATATATATATATATATATATATATACATATATATATATATTCAAAGTGGACCACCTTTAGCAGTCTCATCACATAG
The DNA here is from genome assembly GCF_021347895.1 of Acanthochromis polyacanthus. NCBI lineage: Eukaryota > Metazoa > Chordata > Actinopteri > Pomacentridae > Acanthochromis > Acanthochromis polyacanthus. Next base: position 41,186,777 of record NC_067115.1, on the reverse strand, counting down.
ATGACATCAAGCTGTATGCTACAAAGTAGGAGATATTGACCAACACCAGGATCTGTACCACAGACACTGGAATGTCATTTGAAATGGGCAAGTAGTAGAAGTTCAGGACAGCTCCAAATATCTTGGAGTCCCACAGACAAATGGAAACAAGACCGCAAGAGCTAAACAGAGCTAACATGAATTAGACTAATTTATGTTTAATGTATGTGGTTTTCTTTGTCTCTAAATTCTCTAGGTATTTAGAGTAAAGGTATTTAGGGACACTGCCTCTTCTTTTTGTTATTGGACAGTGTATTTGATGAATCGTCAATTTCTTTGTGCTAAGCAGAGGAAATAAAAATTCTCCACTTTGTCCCAAAAACAGACTGTGGACTGGGAACTACAAACGGAAGTGACGAACATAACACTAGAGTACAGGGGATACTACGGAATAGAGGCCCGACCCACTGAGCAATAGACGTCTATTAGACGTCTAGTTTTTTTAGACCTAAATTCAACCGTCTAGATTCCGTTTGTTTTTAGATGGAATTTAGACGTTGCAGTTTAATCAATTAATTTATAACTATTTATTAAAAAAAAAAACAACTGTAAGGTTCATAGCTAATCTCCAAATACTGGACTAATATAATTATGATAGCCGTTGAGCGATATACAGTATAGTATAAATATAGCCGAGATTTAGACGTCTAAATCTCTACTGCATTTCAACGTCTAGATATAGACCAAATCTAGACAACTGAATTTAATCCATCATTCAAAAGTTGTTCATTTAAAACAATAACTGCATGTTGCATAACTGATGTCCAAATACTGAACTAAAATAATTCTGATAGCCGTTGAGCGATATTCAGTATAGTATAAATATAAACGAGATTTAGATGTCTAAACCTCTACTGCATTTCAACGTCTAGATATAGACCGAATCTAGACAACTGAATTTAATCCATTATTTAAAAGTTGTTTATTTAAAACAATAACTGTATGTTGCAGAACTGATCTTCAAATACTGAACTGATATAATTATGATAGACGTTGAGCGATATACAGTATAGTATAAATATAGCCGAGATTTAGACGTCTAAATCTCTACTGCATTTCAACGTTTAAACATAGACCGAATATAGACAACAGAATTTAATCCATCATTTAATTAAAACAATAAATGCATGTTGCATAACTGATCTCCAAATACTGAACTAAAACAATTATGATAGCCGTTAAGCGATATCACTTATAGACCGAATTTCAACAACTTAATTTTATCCATCATTCCAAAGTTGTTTATTTAAAACAATAACTGCATGTTGCAGAACTGATCTCTTGATATTGGACTAAAATCATTTTATTAGCCATAATCACTATAAACTACAGTTTGTATGTAGACGTCCCGCTTTTCAATGTCGATAATTACACCATTCAGATGTATTTATTTTAAATCTTCGGAAAAACAAACAAACAATAATCTAATGAAATAGCCAACTCTTTCCATGTGCCGTGCCCAACTACAGCTGTGGAGGCAGCAGTATTGCTGTAGCACTGTTTACAACATAGACTGACCGGTGTGTTCACCTTATTTGGTCAAAACGTATCAATCCCCCAAAAACCTTAGGTTAATATGAAAGCCTGGGCCCTGTTGAGCACTCGACAACAAAGTTTGTCGCTGAAATTCCATTAGATTATTCGATATCGGTTGTGTTTTCTCAGTCTCGGTAACGCTGACTGCCGCCATGTTGCCTTCATTCTTGACAAAGATGCAGCCACCTTATTGGTGTAGCACGCTCACATGACGCACCGTGCAACCACTTCCTTGAAAAATATTATTCCGCTCAGAGAGAAGTAGTCCGTGATAAAACTGGAAAGACAGAACTTCCCCCTGCTAATTTTTTTTCAAAAAGCCCCACAAAGTTCTTTTAAAAAAAGTGTTTTTATAAAACAAACGTTTTAATTTGTTTTTGCATTGCGAAGCAAATTTCAAAAAACCAGTTAAAAGGTTGTTAAAAGTATTTATATTTATAGTTTTTTAAAACATTTTTTCCACTTTTATACTGTGTAATATTTTGTTCAGTTTATTTTGAATTGTTTTAATTTTTCCAAGTTCCATGTTTAAATTTACATTTGTCATCTACTGATGAAAAATGTAGATTAGTGTTAAATTATGAAAAAGCATGACATTAGATTAAAAATGTATCGCGAAAGGTCCAGAAAGAGACACATTGACGAAATAGTCGGGACATCCTTAGAGTACATCAAGGTAACAATTGCAGGTAATTTCTCACTTAGGCTTTTTTTGTGAGAGAGATTTTGGTCTACAGTACATTTTTTTTGCTAATTAAATTTTTATTGTGAATATTTTTTTTATAAATTGACAAATTCTTATTAATTTATTAGAATTTTGGGAAAGTATGCATTAATGATTGTCAGTTTATTACAGTATTGATAGGAAACCACTGACTTTTTTTTTTTTAGGTCTAACAGACGTCTAATAGATGTCTATTAGACGTCTAGTCTAAAACAGGTATACCAGAGGTCTAAAAATGAAAGTTTTTCAGACGTCTAAATTTAGACTAGACCAGTAATAGATGTCTATTAGACTAGACGTCTAATAGATGTCTATTAGCGGTCTAGTCTAAAATTGGTCTACAAGAGGTCTAAAAATGAAAGTTTTTTCGACATCTAAATTTAGACTAGACCGCTAGTAGACGTCTAATAAATGTCTAAGTGTATACCTGGGTTTATATTCGGTATAAGCATGAACATCAGATAAACGTCTAAAATTTAGACGTCTAAATTTAGACGTCTACTGTACGGGATTTAAACATCTGAATGTCTATAAATATACATTGTTTAGACGTCTAATAAACGTCTAGTCTAAATTTAGACGTCTAATAGACGTCTAGTCTAAATTTAGACGTCTAAAAAACGTTCACTTTTAGACCTCTGTTAGACCAATTTTAGACTAGATGTCTAAGGAACATTTAGACGTCATTTAGATGCCTTTTAGACCGAAAAATGCTCGGTGGGTAAAGATGGGCTGAGTATAAACCAGTGACTATAAATAATACACAGGGAACACAGTAAGACGAACCCATGATAGGTACCACCTAGGCAGGAGAGAGTAACTGAAAAAATGTAACAATGAGAATTAACAACACAGAATCTACTGTAGTAGAGGCTAAGTGCTACGCTAATCAAACGACGAGAGCACAAACTGAATGCTGGGAAAGTGTGCAGAATGACGAAGGCCAATAAGCGGCGCGAATGGTGGTTGAGCATTGTGCTAACCAAACAATGAGAGTTCAAGCTAAACACTCAATATATGTACAGAAAGACTAAGCCGGATAGCGGCACAAATGATAAACTAATACTAAATGGGAGTGGGGGGAGCAGGTGAGGTCCAGGTGGTGCTTGTTCATGGTCCGGCGTCGAATGGTGAGTGAGGTCTCTTATGGTACAGGGTGATAATAATCAACTAATCCCACCTGCTCCCTCGAGGTCAGCTGATTACAGATGCCACACACCTGCCACCTCCTGCTCCAGCTGCACCTACTGATCATTTCGAAGTGAGGGAGAGGGTACTACCACTACTGGGGCCTGCAGCCATGGCTGTGACAGAGAGGGATGTGATGGTTATGGTATCGTGGTTTTGAGTTTAAGCTGTTTCTTGTGTTTCTTCTTTAATCACTTTTCTTATGTGCCCACCAATTTTTTTGCTCACCTTTGTCTCATTTACCAATTATTTTCCTGTTTCCAGCATCTTTCTCTCTCAGTTGTCAGTTTATCTATGTTCCGCAGCTAAATTTGTTGCCATTAGTTCTGTCAGTTTGTTCAGTGTTTAAAATTTTTTTTAAACTTCTTTGCCTACCTAGGATTTATGTCTGAGGCTGCCTCCAGTGTTTGGTTTGCTTAGTTGAACCTTTGTAACCATTGCTAAATCCCTGTACTAATGAAGCAGGGTTCTGGTACGAGAGGTAACTACTTGATTTTCAGGCTCGCTTCTTACCGGGGTACATCGAGCATTGTAACTTGAATTGCACACCTAAGTGGTTTTGGAGCAGGTTATGTTCAAGACAAGAGACTGATGATATAGAAGACCCTTGCCTGCTGACTGATCAGTTCTGTTGAAACATGGCAAAACCATTCCTGAGAGATTTTGTGGACTTTTCTGCATGAGTCAGCAATTCCAAAAAATTTCCTCGCTCTATGAGCCTTTGTATAGCATAATATACAATATAGCAAGACTGACTAAAGCAAAGAAGCATTACACGTATTTACCTTATAAGATTTACATTAAGCCTCGTTACCAATTTGAACTGTATCTTTGTATTTGCTCTAAGTTGTATCTAATAAATATACCATTTAAGAACACTAGGGTTGTATCTAAAAAAAAATAAAGCAAAAATTGTCTTTTCATGCCATAAAAATATAAGCAACACAGTATTCCAGTTTTATACACAGTTGTAATTATAATCAGATGTGTGTCTAAATGGGCAATGAGGCAGCGATATTGATAGGCCAATTAACTTACGTATTCATTCAGTGAGGAATTTTTGCCAACTTTTCTCTGTGACTGCAAAAGCTGTGTTGCTTGCAATCTGAAGGCTGTATGTGTTTAACTCCCTCATATTCATTCAGGATTATAGTTTGTTTTTCTTGCGGAAAATATGTAGCTCTTGACCAGTCCATGTTTGAAGATGTCTTTTGCCACCACTGGCACTCATATGTAAATGTGCTCATTGGCAGGTTTGGAAATTTGGGTTGAATTAATGAGTTGATGACTGCCATCATATGACTGCTTAGTGTATTTGCAGTTTTCAGACATGAAAACAGAACAAAAATGTGTCCTGGGAATAGTAAACTTACTTTGTAGCAAATCCCCAGCTTTGTGAATAAAGCTCGCTTTTGGTTCTCTTAATCTGTCTCTATTGCTTGAGTCCTCTCTGAACTGAAAGCTGCAGCAGAGAGTTACTTTTGAATTGAATTTGTAGTAAAATTAGATGACGAAATTGGAAATGCAAGTGAGATGTGACAGAGAGAAATTTAAAAGCAGTTGAAATATTGGATCCAAAATGTAAATGATATTATCATCATGATTGTCACCCACACACTTGTTATCCAAATGGGATGACTCCAAAATTGAAGAACAGCTGTAACTGAATCAAATTATTAACATAAGTAGATTAGGTTTTCCACCATTTTCCGATTATAACGGCAGCACAGAGAATGCTCCCAGTAACTGAACTACTGATTAATTACCAAATTTGATGTATTTATTGCTCTGGATTTGAAGCAGCACACTCTGCTTTTAGGAAATAGTCAGTTAGATGACAAGTCTTTTGACATGTTGCTTCTCACTGCCTATTTATGGTATCTGTACCTAACCAAGCTCATTACACAATGATAGTGAGCATGGTAGAAGAATGCTCACCTTACTTCAATGTCATGAACTGAAGATTCCCTGTAGGCATATTTGAAGATTCTGAAAAACATTTATTTGGCTATTCAAATATTTTGCATTTCAAATCCCTAATCATTAGGTACATGAAATGTATTTTACATCAAGTCCATGGAAACTAATGTTGTCCTGTTCACAGGTCCACACAATATACTATATTATAGATAACACACAAAATTTTCTAACTTTAGCAAGTTAATTTGAAAATAGTCTTTCACCGTCAGGCTTTGGACGAACTCTGTATGGACAAAGTCAAATATACAGAAGAAGCAACAAAGACAAAAGAGGAAGGGGAATTTTGGCCATGTGGCTGGTGTCATATGTTCGGTTCCAATGTTTTTATCCAGCAGCTTAAAAAATCATTGTATTGTGCTGTACATCACTGACGATGTGTCCAGGTTGCACCATAAGGTGTATAATAGTACTAACCCAGGATGGCAATGCCACTGACTTCCAGGAAGAGTCTGGATGACAACCTCGAAAGGGTGGTGACAACTGGAGAGACACTGGACAGCTCGGAAAGACGGTAACCGGGGCAGGGAGGGCTAGCATCTCAAGCTGCAGCTCTCGAAAGAGAGCACCCACACAACACTACGAAGAACCCTAAGGAGAAATACCCCCGGGGAGCCTGAGACGGGGGGAGAATGAGCGCCCCAAACGGACGGATTATCTGGTAACGACTCTTGCAAATGGACAATCGACTACGAGTGCAGTCTGCAAATGTGGCAAGGTCTGCAAAAAATCTGACTGGTCTTAAAATTCATCAGACCAAGATGGGCTGCCTTGGGAAACCTGTGGTACAACGCGCAGTGCCAGTACTTTGTACAGCACCTGGTGAGACGGAGGAGGATCCAGGCCCGGACACACCCCACAGTGCCCAGAACCTCCGTGCACCACAAGCGACACCCTGAAGCAGACCATCAGAGCGACATCGGATTTTTTGGACCGCTGCTAACAAGGAATCGGAGTGGCGCCAGTTTGACGAGAATGTTGATGCAGCCCTGGAAGTGACAGCAAAGGGTGATGTGGATCAAAGGCTCCTGACGACGAGCGCGTTCATAATCAGCATTGCATGAGACAGATTTGGTATCAAGGATCAACGTGCCAAGACAACAATGGCAGAACCGATTCCAAACCGACGAGAGATCAAGATTTCTCAACTCAGACAAGAAATGAGAGCACTTAGGAGCCAGTACATGAAGGCAAACAATGATGAGAAGGCAGCTTTGGCAGAGCTGAGGAGTGTGGTTCGGGAAAGGCTAATCTCTCTGCGAAGGGCCGAATGACACAGGAGGAGGGGCAAGGAGAGGGCCCGTAAGCGCAGTGCCTTCATTGCGAACCCATGTGGATTTGCAAGAAAGCTGCTGGGAGAGAAATGCAGTGGGCAGCTCTCATGTCCAGAGGAGGACATCAACCGCCACATCAAGAACACCCACAGCGACGGCATGAGAGAGCAAGACCTTGGCCACTGCGCAGCCCTCGTAAACCCACCAGAACCCCGCACATTGTTTAACATCAACATGCCCACCCTGAAGGAAGTGAAGGAGGTCATCGAATCTGCCAGAACAGCATCAGCGCCAGGCCCAAGTGGAGTACCATACAAGGTCTTTAAACACTGTCCCCGCATGTTGGACCGTCTCTGGAGGATCTTCAGAGGGATCTGGAAGAAAGGGAAAGTACCACAGCAGTGGAAATATGCAGAGGGAGTGTGGATCTCCAAGGAGGAGAATGCAAGGGACATCGAGCAGTTCAGGACAGTCTCCCTCCTCAGTGTTGAGTGCAAGACCTTCTTCAAAATCATTGCCAACCACCTCATGGAATTTCTCCTCAAGAACACCTATATTGACACCTTGGTGCAGAAAGCAGGAGTCTCAGGGTGCCTTGAACACATGGGAGTGGTCACTCAACTGATCCACAAGGCGAGGGAGAGTAGGGGGGACTTGGCTGTGCTGTGGCAGTACCTTGCCAATGCTTATGGATCAATTCCACACAAGCTGGTGGAATTGTCCCTGAACAGATACCATGTCCCCGAGAAGGTTCGCAATCTCATCCAGGACTATTACAGCAACTTTAGTCTGTGGGTGTCCTCTGGGACTTTGACATCGGAGTGGCATCGTCTGGAGAAAGGCATCATCACCGACTGCACGATCTCTGTGTCCCTTCACCCTGGCCATAAATATGATCGTAAAGTCTGCAGAAGTGGAGTGCAGAGGCCCTTTATCAAAATCGGGCACCTGACAACCACCCATTAGAGCATTCATGGACGACCTCACAGTAACCACAACATCAAAACATAATCCAGATTTCACCAATTTTGGACAGTTTTTGAAAATACATAATATAAGGGAACTGGAAAATACATAATATAAGGGAACTGGGAGAAGTGGGGTTGGGTTGTTTTTAGTTAGGATCTGATGTCCAAAAGCTGTAAACAGTCAGAAAGCCTTGTGAGGGTTGGCAACAACAGAGGAGTCGCTATCATGGTACAGCCCCAAGCAGGCAAGCACATAACCGAGACGCTGGCTGGGAGAGGTGGAGCGAGCCAGCGCTCCAGTGCCCGGATGCAGATGGCTCCTGCAAGGTCTCGATTGGCTCGTTACTTGGGCACGAATGAGCTTTAAGCCTGCAAAGTCCAGGTCCTTGGTCCTGTGTAAAGGAAAGGTAACCGACTGTTTCCGCTTCACTCTGGGAGACACGGAAATCCCGTCGGTGTATGATAAACCAGTGAAGAGCCTAGGCAAGCTCTTCACCTTCGACCTGAAGGACACTGCTGCATGTCAAGCTACCAGCGGTGACCTTGACACATGGCTCACAGCTGTGGATAAGTCGGGGCTTCCGGGGAGGTTTAAGGCCTGGATATACCAGGACAGCATCCTGCCCCGTCTCCTTTGGCCTTTGTTAATCTATGAAATCCCAATTACCATTGTGGAAGGCTTTGAGAGGAAGATCAGCCAGTCCCTGCGCAGGTGGTTGGGCCTGCCACGGATCCAAAGCAGTATTGCGTTGTTTGGGCACAACACCAAGCTGCAGCACCCCTTCAGCAGCCTGACAGAGGAGTTCAAGGTTTCAAGAGCCACAGAGGTCCTGCTCTACAGAGATTCTGCGGACAAAAAGGTCTCCTCAGTGGGTGTAGAGGTTACAACAGGAAGGAAGTGGCGTGCCCATGATGCAGTGGAGCGGTCATAGGCGAGGCTGCGGCACAGCATCCTTGTGGGCAACGTGGCTAGGGGTCGAGCTGGGCTGGGTAGCAACCCAAGACCATGCATCAGCCAAGCCAGAGGGAAGGAAAGGCGTAAACTTATCCAGGAGGAGGTTCGTGCTGAGGTGGAGGAGGCCCGCTTCAGCAGAGTGGTGGGCATGAGCAAACAGGGGGCCTGGACCAAGTGGGAGCATATAGCCAGCCGTAAGATCACCTGGGCCGAACTCTGGAAGGCAGAGCCACACAATTTCAAGTTCTTAGTGCAGTCAGTGTATGATGTCCTCTCAAGCCCTGCCAACCTGTTCACCCGGGGCTTGACAGACTCACCTGCGTGCCAGCTGTGCCAGAAGAGAGGATCATTAGAACACATCCTCAGCTGTTGCTCAAAGGCCCTGGGAGAGGGCAGATATCAGTGGCACCATCACCAGGTCCTGCGGGCAATAGCAGACACCATCTGCACTGGCATTAGAAACAGCAAACTGCAGCACCCAACTAAGAGCAGGATTGCCTTTGTTCAAGCAGGAGAGAAGCCTCAACCCTCCAAGAAGACCCAGGGAGGCCTTCTTACAACATCAAGGGACTGGCAGCTCCTGGTTGACCTGGGGAGACAGTTGAGGTTCCCGGACATCATTGCATCTACAACACTCCGGCCGGACATTGTCTTGATGTCCATGGCCAGTAAGCAGGTGGTGCTCCTCAAGCTAACTGTACCCTGGGAGGACAGAATGGAGGACGCACAGGAGAGGAAGAGGGCTAAGTATGCTGACCTTGTTTCTGAGTGCCGAAGGAATGGGTGGAAGGCCCGCTGTGAGCCTATTGAGGTGGGTTGCATGGGCTTTGCAGGCAAGTCCTTGCACCGGGTCCTGGGGCTCCTGGGCATTGGTGGACTGCACAGACGAAGAGCCATCAAAAACATCTTGGAAGCGGCAGAAAAGGCTTCTCGGTGGCTCTGGTTGAGGAGGGGGGACATGTGGCGTAGTGTGCTAGCTGGACACAAGTAGGGGCCTGATCACCCCCGGCTGGGTTGCCTGGGCGAGTGTGTCTGATGTAAGACCCGAAACACCCAATGACCCCAGGTGCATCACTGACGATGTGTCCAGATTGCACCATAAGGCGTATAATAGTACTGCTGAGTGTGTTTGCTACTCCAAAAGATAAGCAAAAAAGAAATAAATAAATGAACTTAACTTTCAGTTAGTTTTAGCTAGAAGGTTTCTCCAGGAAAATAGTATCCCTTTAATTAATGATGACCGCACTTCTGTGGTTGATTTAATATTGAAAAAATTTGCTGTGGCAAACAAAAATGTTAGCCCTTCATCTTATTTATATCTTATTAGGACTGGGACTTTAACGCATTAATTTCAATTAATTACGGGGAAAATAACACGTTAAATAAATTAACACATTTAATTGCACATTTCTCAGTTCCCTGATTTATGGCACACCGGTAACAGTGATGAACACTCCTGCCCAGTAGGTGGTGGTAATAAACCTAAAGTCTGTCTGCAGCATATATTCTACCATCTGCAGCCATGAAGAAGATACACAGGAGTGAAGTCAGCGCACAAGGAAGTTTGGTGAACAGTGGAGGAAGACGAGACCATATTGAGCTTGTTGGGAGGAAAGTTTTCTTTAAAAAATCTTCCTGATGTCAGCTTGGAAAAAAGCATGGTTGTGTGCAAATTGTGCAACAAAGAGTTTTCTAATCACTGCATCACTTCAAGCTGATGGTATCACCTCAATGCAAAATATGTTGCTGTGAGCACCAGAGCAAATGTTAACTACGACGGTCCTGCTAATGGCTAACGCTGTAGCCATCCCATAATAGACCACTTTAGAAGACACTGAAAGTGCTTTAGTTTACAAAAAGTCGTAAAATGTTGAATATAATCGCTATAATTGCATTTTGAGTTTGCAGTGATCTGTGAATGTAGTAGACAGATGAGAAATGGAGATAAATAGAAATGAAATTAACATTTTTGCCTGCACTGCAGCCATCCTTGTCCACAGCCTCGTCACTTCCCGTCTGGACTATTGTAACTCACTCCTCTTTGGCCTCCCTCACAAATCTTCCATAAACTTCAGCTGGTCCAGAATTCAGCTGCCCATATCATCACTCGGATCCCCTCCATCCACCACATCACTTCTCTCCTTCAACAGCTCCAATGGCTCATTTCAGTTCCACATCCAATGCAAAATCCTCCTGTTAACATTCAAGGTCATTCATAACCCCATCCCCCCATATCTGTCGGATCTCCTCGATGTTCCTACACCTTCCTGCTCCCTTAGAGCCTCCTCCTCAAATCACCTATCACCACCACATGTCTCACCACCATGGGGAGCAGAGCATTCAGCCACTCTGCTCCCCGTGTCTGGAATTCATTGCCACCCCAACTGAGAAACATGGACTCATTCCTCCATTTCAAATCACAGTTAAAAACACATCTGTTCAAGACTATATTTTCCATCTGTTGCCAATCGCCCCGTCTTTATTGTTTTTACTGTTTTTAATATGTATTGTGTATATATGGAAAATAATTTTTGTATGGTGTCATTGAGTGCCAAGAAAGATGCCTTCAAATAAAATGTATTTTTATTATATTAACATATTTACACGAACTGTATGTTAAACAACATTGTACAATTACCTAACTCTACACAGCTCTACAATACATTGTAGAGTTTCACAACTCATTACATTTTGCATCATGGCTTCATTAGCTGAAAGCAGCGAACAAAAATCTTTTGAACTAAAAACTTGTTCCAATTGGACTTACACTGGTAAGGCTGCCAGAAACACAGCTCTAATGAATGAATACTTGGACTGGACTGGACTGGACAGCGCCTGCTTACTGTGTAAAGTGATCTTTCTTTTCTTTTTCTTCTTTACACATTTACAACATTGACTTCAGAACATGTGAACATGCCTTCCTTATCAGTACTTATCAAAACCAGACGACCGGCTTTGAGCAGAGCCTTTTCTTGAGGTACTGCCAAATGTAAATGATTGTATTTATATAGCGCTTTTACATGATACGTCACATTCACCCATTCACACACTGATGGCGGAAGCTGCCATGCAAGGTGCTAACCACGACCCACCAGGAGCAATTAGGGGTTAGGTGTCTTGCTCAGGGACATCTCAACATGAGCTTTACGGGCCGAGGATTGAACCTGCAACCCTCCAGTTACAAGACGGCCACTCTACCCACTGACCCATGCCGCGGTTCTCCTCAAAACATTTCCACAGTAACTGATTCTGCCCAATAAACATCACCTGGCATTAATTTAGTCAGACTGCAAAGGATAGCAGAGCTAATTGTCTGCAATGACATCAAAGTTCATTATATCAACTGAATATGCTTTCTTCCTGAGCCTATTCAGCTACACAGGATGCATTTCTCTCATTTAGTCTCCTTTCTGATAAATGCTAATGAAGGATGTAACTGTGGTGAAGGTGGAGTGTAACTGAGGTACAGTTAAGATTTAATTAATTTAAAAGTCATTGCTAATTTAATTTATGGGCTGGTGTGTATGTTAGCCGTACAGCATACGCAGATTTAAAGGGTTCGTATTCTCTTTTCTTTCATTTTTTTCTGGCCTTGTCTCTGTGTCTCTCTTATCTTTACTGTCCTGTTTTACCTGCCACTATAAATATATATTCATACACAACAATCAGGCATGTTGATCACCTTCATGGTGCTAAAACTTCTCTGACCCAGTGGGACATGGACACAGGACCTCTAGGGATTTCCTGTGGCACCAGGATAGTTGCAGTGAATTCTGTGGGTCTTGTGGGTTGCAAGGTGGGACCTCCCCATATCAGGCTTATCATGGTACATCCCCTAGATGCTCAAAAAGTTTGGGATCAGACGATATTCTATATTGCTACTTATTCAATGACTGAACTTCTCTCTTTATGTTCAAGTTAAATATTGTAGCCTGGAATGTTCATGGCATACGCTCACAAACAAAAAGAGTTAAAATTATGGATTATGTCTCCAAATTAAAAGCAGATATTTTGCTCCTCCAAGAAACGCATTTAGTAGAATCAGAAGAAAAATCTATATTAGATTGTAATTATAATATCATCTTTTCATCTTGTTATAACAGCAGACAAAGAGGGGTCTCTATTCTAATCCATAAGAGAGTACCTCTCACTTTAAATAGCACAGTAACAGACTCAGAGGGCAGATATATTATTATCCAGGCAACAATCTTTAATAAATTATATTCAATTGTTAATCTGTATGCCCCAAATAATGATGATCCAGCCTTCTTTCATGTGGTTTTCTCCCACTTAGCAGACTTATCTGCTAACTCAACAACCATTATCGGTGGCGACTTCAACATAGTATTAAACCCGTCACTAGATCGATCTCATAGTCCAATACATGCAAAACAACCACAATCAGCAAAAGTCATGCAGGATTATATGAAAGATTTTGGACTAGAAGATGTCTGGAGACTCAAAAACCCAAGAGGGGACTATACCTTTATCTCTCAGGTGCACCAAACATTTTCAAGAATTGACTTTTTCCTCTCAAATAACTCTATCGCACACAAAGCTACTACTAAAATTCACCCAATCATTATCAGCGACCATGCACCAATATCTCTCAGCCTGCAGACAGATTCCATCCCGAAACCTCCTCTGACTTGGCGCCTAAACATCTCTCTACTCGAAGACCAGGAATTTGATCGAATAATAAGAAGTGAGTGGGCAGACTTTCTAAAAAACAATGACTCCAACGATGTATCTCCATCTTTACTTTGGGAAACTGGAAAAGCCGTAATCAGAGGCAAAATAATATCGTACTCCTCGTGCAAGAAAAAAAAGGATCAACAACTACAGGAAGAAATTGAGGAAAAAAATAAAGAACTTACAGAGAACTATGCAATAAATCCAAATGATCAATTATGGTCTGAACTACAAAATGTTAAACTAAAACTCGATAATATCTTATCAAAGAAAACAGAATTCTTATTACAACAGCTGAGATATAATAATTTTGAACATAACAATAAAACAGGAAAATTTCTTGCGAACCAACTCCAGCGCAATAAAGAAAAATCCTTCATAACAGCAATTCAGGATCCCTCAGGAAAATACACTGTCACTCCAGGAAATTAATCAGACTTTCTATAATTATTACTGAAGTTTATACTCATCAACAGTTAACCCAAACGAAGAAGATATTCATATCTTTCTTGACAATCTAAACTTCCCCGAATTAACATCAGATTATAGAGACACACTAGATGCTCCATTGTCTATCAAAGAGTTACAATGTGCATTAGACAGTATGCCAGCAGGCAAGGCACCTGGTCCTGATGGCTTCCCTGCTGAATTTCTTAAACAATTCTGGTCAATGTTAGCACCCCTGTTCTTCAGGACAGTGACAGAGATTAAAAATAATGGTTATATAAGTTCCCATATGAATACAGCTGCAATTAAATTATTATTGAAACCAGACAAAGACCCTACACTTCCCTCCAGCTATCGACCTCTGTCACTAATCAACACTGACATCAAAATTATCTCAAAAACACTCGCCTCTAGGTTGGAGAAAATTATCCCGTCAATGATCCACCATGATCAAACAGGTTTCATAAATGGCCGACACTCCACCAACAATATCAGAAGACTTCTTAATCTAATCTCTCTGATGCAACACCACAATAAAGAAGCTATCGTTATGTCACTGGATGCAGAAAAAGCCTTTGACAAAGTCAACTGGTCCTTTCTCTTCGCTGTGCTCCGCAAATTTGGATTCGGAGAGTCGTTTATCCAGTGGATATCAGCCCTGTACTACTCACCCAAGGCTACAGTAACCACTAATGGAATCACTTCACAAAGTTTCAGCTTGCAAAGGGGAACGAGACAAGGATGCCCACTCTCTCCTTTATTGTTTTCAATTTTTATCGAACCATTAGCAACAGCTGTATGTCAGAGCACTGATATCAAAGGTATCTGTGCTTTGGAGACTGAACACAAAATTAACCTATACGCAGACGACATTTTACTTTACCTACAAGAACCGAAAACCTCAGTGAAGGAAGTATTTAACCTCATTACAACCTTCTCACGTCTTTCAGACTACTCCATCAACTGGTCAAAATCAATCATATTACAGCCCGGTCTCACGGGGATTCGTGAAACTGTCACGTCAGTTTTTGTTTCGGTTTCGTGCGTTTATAAACCACTTTCAGATGTGATTACTACAGCGGGTTTCGCTCGTGCCGCTCACCACGAGCGAAACCCGCTGTAGTAATCACATCTGAAAGTGGTTTATACCGGCGGATTCATGACGATCTAAGCTGTCCATTGGCGTTTGCGGCCGCCGCTGCGGCCGCCGCTTCGGCCGCCGGACATTCTTTAAATTCCTATGCAAATTCGGCGGATTCGTGACGATTTAAGCTGTCCATCGGCGTTTGCGGCCGCCGCCGCAGCCACCATTGCGCCCGCCAGACATCCAGCCGCAGCGGCGGCCGCAGCAGCGGCCGCAAACACCGATGGCCAGCTTAAATCGTCATGAATCCGCCGGTATAAACCACTTTCAGATGTGATCCGGCCGCTGTTGTGGCCGGATGTCCGGCGGCCACAATGGCCGCCGCAATGGCGGCCGCAGTGGCGGCCGCAAACGCCGATGGACAGCTTAGATCGTCATGAATCCACCGAATTTGCATAGGAATTTAAAGAATGTCTGGCGGCCGCAGCGGCGGCCGCAAACGCCGATGGACAGCTTAGATCGTCATGAATCCACCGGTATAAACCACTTTCAGATGTGATTACCACAGCGGGTTTTGCTCGTGGTGAGCGGCACGAAAAACATGACGACATCGTGTTGGTGCGCACGAAACCGAAACAAAAACTGACGTGACAGTTTCACGAATCCCCGTGAGACCGTGTTGCATATTACCTTTAACAGAAAACTCATGGAATCCTACAGTCCAAACCTCGAATGATTCTATTCCTACTGGCAACATCAGATATCTGGGCATAAATATTTCCTCCAAACTCTCAGAACTAGTTCACCTGAACTACACCCCACTTTTGGACAAAGTCTGTGATGATCTAAGGCGATGGAATAACCTCCCCATCTCCCTCTTGGGACAAATAGCTGTGGTTAAAATGAAAATATTATCTAAAATCAACTACTTCTTTTCCATGATTCCGTTTAAACCCACATCAAAGTGGTTTCAATCGTTAGACTCTGCCATTGGTAAATTCTATTCAAAGAACAAAAAGGCTAAAATCAGTCTGGCCACCCTCCAGAGGAATAAATCAGAAGGGGGACTGGGAGCCCCCAACTTCATGTATTATTACTGAGCCAACCAACTTCAGTATATCACCAAATGGATTCACCCACATGTAGAATATAACTCCTGGCTGGAACTAGAACAGTTAGATTGTAACCAGATCAATATCTCTGACCTGCCCTTTATCACTTCTGCCCTTAAAAATCACTCCTGCTTCAAGAACCCAATGATCGCCTCCACCTTGTCTGCTTGGTGGAAAACGTTGGAGGTCACAGGCTCCCAATTAAAACCCAGCATACTGTCCCCAATCTGGCACAACCCTGATTTTGCAAACAATAAAATAGCTCTTTATTTCAGGACACGGGCAGAGAGAGGAGTCACCCACCTCCACCACCTTTTTGATGATAACATATTTAGGACATATACAAACTTATTCCAAACATTCGAAATAAAAAATGGAAACTTCCTCCACTACCTTCAGGTAAAGAAGACGCTTACAAGTAGAATTCCATCGCTTCAGTCTAATCCACAGCCAACTGATTTACAGCCACCTGAATTTGTCAAATACATTACGAAATTGTCTCCAAGAAACAAAAAGAACCTCTCAAAAATTTATAGTTTACTCTCAAAGACAGATTCTATTCACCTACCAACACACAAATGGGAAGAAGACTTGTCCAAATTCTTTGACTCTGATTTTTGGACCCAGATCTGTGAAAACACATTTAAAATGACAAAAAATACCAACTTACAACTGATCCAATTTAAGGTTCTTCATAGAACGCATATAACCCAATATAAATTATATAAAATGGGCTTCTCTAGCTCAGACACATGTACTCAATGCACCCAAAACATGGCTGACACATATTTTCACACTCTTTGGCTATGTACACCTGTCTATCAATTCTGGGCACTAATCACACAGATACTCGCCTACTTGGTGACCTAACGCTAACAGCCTTACCGGACATCCACATCCAACCCACGCTTGCAGCTATCGCCATTGCCAAAAAAAAACTATTTTAGTCAACTGGAAAGACAAGAAAGCCCTCAACATCATCCATTGGCTGAACCTCCTCACAGAACACATTTCACTGGAGAGAATGTCTGCTACCCGGAAAAAAACAATTGGACTCATTTAAAGAAAAATGGTCTCCATTTATTAATTCATTAAATATTAACTTATAGCTCCTGCTTGTATGTGGGCGTATGCCACTGCCTCCATTATTAAAAAAATAAATAAAAAATCTGTAATACCTGTTCTGTCTGTGCATGTGGTCTAACTTTCCTCTGCTTTATTTCAGTTTATTAACACTCCAACTCTCAAAGATTGATAGCACCATGGACTTCAAGACCGTATGCATGCACTGGTGGTGTCCTTCCTCTATGGTTCCCGGGGTTGCTCTCTGGCTCTGCAGGGTTGGGGTGGCTTGGGCCCCTCTCCCTGGTGTTGGATGTCTCGGGTGTCTCCCCCATTGAGCTCTGGGTCTGCTGGGTCTGCACGCTCTCCCTGGACCTTGGGGTGTCGGCGGCTGATCTCTCCTGGGCGCCTGGCTGGTCCTGGGGCTTGGGGTGTGTCGACCCCTCCGTTGCTCCCCTGTCCCTTCCTGCTCCGCTTCCCTCCTCTCCTGCCTGCCCGCCCCTCCTCGCCCCTCTCCCTCTCCCGTGGGGGGCCGGTGGCCCTCTGCGGGCGGGCGGTCTGGCGCGGGGGCTGGGTGTTCTCTCTGGGCGGGTGGCTCTGGCCCACCTGGGCACAGGCCTTGATCCTGGCCTGCGTGCCCCCACTGGAGTGGTGGGGTGTGGGGGTTTGGTGGGGGCTGGGGCGGGCGGGGTTGGGGTTTGGGTGGCGGGTGGGTCCGCTTGCCCCGGGCTGCCTGGGTCGGTTCTGGCGTGCTGAGGGTGTCGGTAGCTGCACCCTCTTGTCTTCGGGGTCCGTGTGGTACACGGTGGCCCCGGTTGCTCTCTGGGGGCGCTGCCCAGTGGCTCCTCGGCCTGTGGGGGGGTGCCCTGTCGGCTTGGCACTGCATTGCTGTGATGGCTGTTCTGGGCTTCGGGGTCTTTCACACTTGCATGTGCATGTTTGCTCAGGTCCCACCAGCTCCTGTCGAGTTCCGCTGTTGAGCAGTGATGGGACCCGCCGGAATGTCCTGAGACTCTTTCCAGAGTCTAATTTCACACTAAACCCTCTCTCCTTTTCTCGAGTATCTTCCTCTAGTATCATCTGGCCTATTCCACTCTATACTAACATGACACCCACAACTATGGTGTTTAGTACTGTCTGGCTAATTATTCATTCATTTATTTATTTATTTATTGTTTGTTTGGTTTTCTGTTCTCTTTTGTATGTGTTTGCTTGTTTGTCTTATTGATGGGTAATTATTAGTTGGGAATAACACAACACCTGATATTCTTCAGATGTAATAGCACCGCTTGCTAGTCCCTGTCCCTGTCCGTCCCCTCTCGTCCTGTCCACCCCTTTGTTTCCCCTCACATCACCACTGAGGTGTAGCACTGCCCTCCCTGGCTCTTAAACAGGGAAATGTAATAAAAAGTGTCAGCTTAGCTTTCAGGGAGGGCTGGTGATGGTCACACGCATGCACTAAATAATAAGATATTTGGCTGCAAGACTAAAATATGCATTAATCTCATAAAGTGTTGACACCCCTTCCATGGAGTTAAACAATGAGAATAAATGCAGACACAAAAAAAAAAAAGTTTGGGATCAGTCATGTTCCCCGGGCCACTGTTTAGCAGTTTTCGTGGTGTGTTGGGGTGCATGTCCTGCTGAGGGTGGCGACAGGCATCAAGGACTGCTATTGCCATGGAGGGTGTGGGGTTGAGGGGTTGCTTGATTTGCAATGTCTAGATGGGTAGTATATGCCTGGGGTATTGCCTTTGGTGCTTGGTCAGGCACAGCATGAATAAGTAACACAGGGCCAACAAACAGTGGACCCACCATCGACAGGGCTGGAAATTGGGGTCAAGTGTTATGTTAGAGACAGTAGGCAGGAGCGGGTGCCTGGGGATGTGGAACATGACCGCACTGGAAGAAACCTCTGCTGGTGTGGGAAGTGGCTAGATATACCTCCACGCACAACAGCAAGGGTTCTGGAGCAAAACTCCTGGAGAAGGGCTGGACTCTCTGATTTTCCAAAGCTGCTCAGGGTGAGAAGCACTGGGCAGATGTGGGGATGCTCACAAGCCCCTGACTGAGTGCCGCTTTGTTGAAGTTCTTGCCGGACAATGAGAGGGTTGCCTCTCTGTGACTGCGTGTTGCAGAGTGGAAAACTCTGACTGTTCTTTGTGCTTAGGCACAGAACAGTAGATCAAAGTTCTCAGCCTGCTTGCAGTCTCTAGGTAATGTCCTGCCACCTCAGAACTGGGGACCTGGAATATCTGGATAATGGTGATTGGGAGGAACAGTCTACCTGATCTAAACACGAGGGGTTTTTTACTATTGGACTTCTGTGCTAGTCATGGATTGAACATAGTCAACACCATGTTCGAGCATAAGATAGCTCACGAGCATACCTTGTACCAGATTGCCTGAGGCCAAAGGTTGATGAGGTAATGGCTGACTTTGTAGTCATGTCATCAGTCCTGCAGCCAAATGTCTCTGAGGTTGAGGACATGTAATCTGGGCGGGTCATGTTCAAAGCCTCCACTGCAGAAGCAACTGCTAGGAGCTGTGGCCTGAAAATCATAGATGCCTGTCATGGCCGCAACCCAAAAATCTGCTGGTGAAGGAAGCTGTCAGGCTGAAGAAGAAGGAGGTTTGCTTCAGGATCTCCTGAAGAAGCACACTGGTATTGGTTGGTCAAAAGGGCTGCAGCTCTGGCAGTTGCAGAAGCTAAAACTCGGGTGTGGGAGGAGTTTGGAGAGGTTATGGAGAAGAACTTTTGGTCAACCTCAGGGAAGTTGTGGCAAATCATTCGACGCCTTGGGAAGGGGAGGCAGAGCTTTGCCCAGGATGTATACAGTCGGGGGTGGACATGCTGACCCAGACGGGGGGACATTGTTGGGCGGTGGAAAGAGCACTTTAACGATCTCCTGAACCCTCTCAACACGTCCTCTGCCTCATCTCAGATCCTGCTCGTGGTGTTCATGGACAGGATTTCAAAGTGTAGCTGGGGTGAGGAGGGTGTCAGGTTGGAGACTTCAAGATCATGTCTCTACTTTTTGCAGATGACATTGTGCTGTTTACTTTTAAACAGACTGTGACCTTCAGGATGCAGTTGAATGGTTTGCGGCTGATTGTGAAGCGGCGGGAATGTGAGTCAGCACCTTCAAGTCCAAAGCCATGGTTCTCTGCTGGAAATTGATGGATTGCTTCCTCTGGGTTGGGAGGGAACTGCTTCCCCAAGTGAAGGAGTTCAAGTATCTCAGAATCTTGTTCACAAGTGATGAGAAAGTAGAGCGTGAGGTGGACAGATGCCTTGGTGCGACATCAGCACTAATGCAGGCATTGTACGGGACCGTCATAATAAAGAAGGAGCTGAGCCACAAGCCATCTACATTCCAACCCTCACCTATTGTCAGGAGCTCTGGGGAGTGACCGCAGGGACAAGCAGGCAAAATGGGCTTCCTCTATAGGGTGGCTGGGCTCAGCCTTAGAGAAAAGGTGAGAAGCTTGGACACGGAGCTCTGAGTAGAGCCGCCGCTTCTTTACATTGAAAAGAGCCAGTTGAGGTGGTTTGGACATCTGATTTGGATGCCTCTGGGGAACTTCCCTTATGAGGTTTTCCAAGCACATCTGTCTGGGAGGAGACCACAGAGTAGACCCAAAAGTTGCTGGAGGGATTATGTATCTCCCCTCGCCCACGAACATTTTGGGATCCCCCAGGAAGAGCAGGAAAGCATTGCTATCTGGAAGGGCTATCTGGAAGTAGGACATTCCAGATAGCCCTTCCTATCTGGAATGTCCTACTGCTTCCGCTGCCTCCACAATCCAACCCCGGATAAGCGGAAGAAAATGGATAAACGTAGATTAAGATGTACCTGAGGGTATTAATGGTGACAAATTATGTTTTTTCTCATGAATGAATCAGATGATTCAATAACAGAACATGTGCCTGAATGTACTGAATTTATAGATTCTAGATTACTTTCAAGTCAAAATATTCAAAACTATGTCACCTTACATTAGTGACATTGCCTTTAAGCAGTAGAGTGTCTTCTCTGGTGTAAAATAACAAAAAAAACCTAACAGTTATATTTATTACAGTACAAATACAGGCCCAACAGCAACAAATGAATGTAAATACAGTCAGTCCAACTTTCCTTGCTGAGATTTTGTTCACGCTTCATGTGTCTGCTTTTAGTTATGAAGTGATAAAGTGAGTCCGCCTTCACATGGAGGATACCACTGTTGCACAAATGTTGGACACATATTCTGCCATTCTTCAGAGACAATTTTCATTTTAGTCGCTTTTTGCAGGAAGGATTGTGTTGCACACCCTTTCTCTTTAAGATGACCTAAATGGGTTCTACTGAATTAAAACTATAAATATTTCCTAATCCTCCTCTATTCTTATGAATACTAGCAACAAATGTGACTTCATTTTTTGGGTCCACTTTTATGTTTCAATGATAGGCTCAACACTCCTCAGCATGGACAGTACAAAGTTTCTAGAGTGATGCATTGCCATTATGCAGAGACAAGTTTTTTCAGCTGCTCGTTGCTGGAGGCGTTGCTCCAGCTGGTCTTCTATAATACCCCAAAGGTATTTAAATGGCATACCTGGTAGTCCTAGTTTTCACTTTCTTCTTTTTTTCAAAACTTGTATGATTTTAGCAGTGTGCATTGGACTGTAATTATGCTGGAATATTCCTCTTCAGTTTCTCTGACAGTTAGTGTATTTTGGTATATCCAAGGACATTGATGGTGCCATCTATAAATGTCATCTCTCCAACATATTTTAACCCATGTTATCACACACCCACGTCCACTGCTTGCCTGTGGAGCTATGCATTCACTGTGACAGTCCTGATTCATGCCAAATATGCTGGACCCCATCTGAGCCGAACAAATTTATTTTGATCACATCTGACCAAAATATTCAATATGCTGAAGATGTTTTATGAATTTTGGTGCCTATTCCATTTTTACACATACGCACACACACACACACACACACACACACACACACACACACACACACACACACACACACACACACACATATATATTGTGCTTTTGAAAAGACAAATTTGTCACACATAAACCAAAGTTTAAGCCATGAGTACATACATTTCAACAGTTGTCAGTGTTTCTTCCTATTATTAAATCACATTGGCTCTCTGCTTTGTACAAACTATTGTGCTTGTTGCAAAAAATAGGAGAGAAATAGCATCTTCGTTGACAGTTAAACATTCTATCCAGGGTTAATGCTGCCATCCGACAATTAATTTTGCAACAGGAATTAATTGTCTATTATGAGCCATGTCCTATAATTTAGCCACTGACACTGAAAAGGGGAGCATGACTGGCATTATTATCACCTACAACCTCCTGTTATTTAAATCCCGTCGAAATAGCAGATACAAAGGCATTATACAGGTCAAGATGCGAGGTGTCCTCCAGCTTATCTGGAGTGCTCTCGAAAGCACTGAACCCTGAAATGTGAGGTATTCCTAATTACAAATTAGACATTTAACTGACACTCTTCATAGCACTCCACATAGGTAGTACAATTACTGTTGTGTGGAAACCTTGTACCATAAATAAATTTCACTTCTAACCTCCATGCTAAATGAAATAAATAAAGACATACAGTGGGTAAGGAAAGTATTCAGACCCCTTGAAATTTTTCACTCTGTGTCATTGCAGCCATTTACCAAAATCAAAAAAGTTCATTTTATTTCTCATTAATGTACACTCAGCACCCCATCTTGACAGAAAAAAACAGAAATGTAGAAATTTTTACAAATTTATTAAAAAAAGAATAACTGAAATATCACAGTATTGAGTAGAAGCACCCTTTTCAGCTAGTACAGCCATGAGTCTTCTTGGGAATGACACAACAAGTTTTCCACACCTGGATTTGGGGATCCTCTGCCATTCTTCCTTGCAGATCCTCTCCAGTTCTGTCAGGTTGGATGGTGAACGTTGGTGGACAGCCATTTTGAGGTCTCTCCAGAGATGCTCAGTTGGGTTTAGGTCAGGGCTCTGGCTGGGCCAGTCAAGAACGGTCACAGAGTTGTTCTGAAGCCACTCCTTTGTTATTTTAGCTGTGTGCTTAGGGTCATTGTCCTGTTGAAAGGTGAACCTTGGGCCCAGTCTGAGGTCCTGAGCACTCTGGAAGAGGTTTTCCTCCAGGATATCTTTGTACTTGGCCGCATTCATCCTTCCTTCAATTGCAACCAGTCGTCCTGTCCCTGCAGCTGAAAAACACCCCCACAACATGATGCTCCCACCACCATGTTTCACTGTAGGGATTGTATTGGGCAGGTGATGAGCAGTGACTGGTTTTCTCCACACATACCGCTTAGAATTAACACCAAAAAGTTCAATCTTGGTCTCATCAGACCAGAGAATCTTATTTATCATAGTCTGGGAGTCCTTCATGTGTTTTTTGGCAAACTCTATGCGGGCTTTCATGTGTCTTGCACTGAGGAGAGGCTTCCGTCGGGCCACTCTGCCATAAATTCCTGACTGGTGGAGGGCTGCAGTGATAGTTGACTTTGTGGAACTTTCTCCTATCTCCCGACTGCATCTCTGGAGCTCAGCCACAGTGATCTTTGGGTTCTTCTTTACCTCTCTCACCAAGGCTCTTCTCCCACCATTGCTCAGTTTGGCTGGATGGCCAGGTCTAGGAAGAGTTGTGGTCGTCCCAAACTTCTTCCATTTGAGGATTATGGAGGCCACTGTGCTCTTAGGAACCTTGAGTGCTGCAGAAATTCTTTTGGAACCTTGGCCAGATCTGTGCCTTGCCACAATTCTGTCTCTGAGCTCCTTGGGCAGTTCCTTCAACCTCATGATTCTCATTTGCTCTGACATGCACTGTGAGCTGTAAGGTCTTATATAGACAGGTGTGTGCCTTTCCTAATCAAGTCCAATCAGTTTAATTAAACACAGCTGGACTCCAATAAAGAAACAGAACCATCTCAAGGAGAATCAGAAGAAATGGACAGCATGTGAGTTAAATATGAATGTCGCTGCAAAGGGTCTGAATCCTTCTGACCATGTGATATTTCAGGGTTTTTTTTAAATAAATTTGCAAAAATTTCTACATTTCTGTTTTTTTCTGTCAAGATAGGGTGCTGAGTGTACATTAATGAGAAATAAAATGAACTTTTTTGATTTTGGGAAATGGCTGCAATGACACAGAGAGTGAAAAATTTCAAGGGGTCTGAATACTTTCTGTACCCACTGTATACTGTAGGTACCTTGACACTTTTCACTCAGCTTTGTGATATTTATAAATATATATATATATATATATATATATATATATATATATATATATATATAAAGCCTTAAAGCCTTTTAAGTGCGCCTTATAGTGCGGAAAATACAGTATATACACACACATATATATATATATATATATATATATATGTGTGCATACTGTATTTTCCGCACTATAAGGCGCACTTAAAAGGCGCACTTAAAAGGCTTTAATTTTCTCAAAAATCGGCGATGCGCCTTTTAACCCGGTGCATCTTATGTGTGCACTGAGTTCCAAAATCTGACTGTCGAACCACTTCCCGCCGACATAGGGACGTAATACATACACTACACATGCTGGCAGCGATAAACCTATTAGAGAACAGTACATAAAGCTACGTACATTATTGACTTTTGTCCAAGCTTTCACGAAAGCTGGCATCATTGCTGAACAGCCACCCAGCAATGAGACTGACTCCGACAATGACGAGAGTGAACCCGGCATGTTTGATGTCGAAATTGCCCAGCTGTTCAGTTCAGATACAGAAGATGAGGACTTTGATGGATTTGTGACAAAAGATTGATCAAAAAATAATGTCTATTTTTAAATACGTAGTGGAATAAAGTTCAACCAAACTCACTGTTTTGCTTCCGTTTCCTTGTTTTAGCATGCGCTCAACAATACGGTGCACCTTATATATGGCTTAAGTACAGAAATAAACCCCGTAATCGAGATTGCGCCTTACAATCCGATGCGCCTTATGGTGTGGAAAATACAGTATATATATGTATGTATATATATACATATATATATATATATATATATATATGTATGTATATTTCATTGGTTTGTTGGAATTAATGAATTAGTTTAACTGCCCTTAAATCTGCCAGGACCAGGTTTAACTGAACCATGAGGTTTTGCCTTTATTTAACAGGGCCTTTTACTGCACAAATGCACCATTTACATTTGTAATGTGTAGGGAGTTGTGCCATATTTTCTTTATTAGGTAAGACTTTAAGTCCTACTGTGTCATTTCCATCAGCTGTGTTTATCTGCACAGAAGGAGAGCCTTAGCCTATATGTTCTGCTATGTTTTGTCAAAGCAATTCAACCTTTAATGGAAGTATGTTTGTCCTTTCAAAATTACAGAAATATGACAGAAGCTTTCTTTCAAAGCAAGATTGCTTGCATAGATGCTTGTGTGAGTTGTCATTCATGCATATTGCTGAATGTTTTGGGAGTGGTTGCTGTCACGTGGGTGAACTTCATTGTTGCACACTTGCTGCGGAGCTGTCAAATGCATGTTTGCTCAAAGCAGATAACAGGCTTTTCACCTTAAGTGGTGCTGCTGTGACTCATTTGTTTAGGGGAGGAAAGTTGTCTTCAAATCGCTTCACACTTTCAGTGGTCTCCTAATTGTGTAACATTTGTGGCCTCCGAATTCATATTGTGTTTGAATTGAAATATGATTACAGTGATTAAAGTGTGTTGCAGACACCCAAAGGCAGATCTAGATTCTGCGTTAAGAACATGCATGCAGGGTAGGTGTAAATGTTTAAAATGTTGTGTAGAACACAATTATGTGACCTCATTATGTCAAAGCTTGATTGAGTAAAGTGAGAGAGTTGCAGAGTGTAGAGATGGTGGAAGGGAATAGGGTAGAGAAGGAGAAATAAATGAAAATGACTGATAATTTTATCCACTGAAGAGGTTGCATCTGGAGGAGGATAGGATTAAAGGACAGGAGGAGGTTAGGAGGAGATGATTACAGATATTAAAATAACTGCATATTGTACATGCATATGCAATAATAATGATGATGATAATAATAATAATTATTATTATTAATAACAATAATAATAATAATAATAATAATAATAATAACTAAATAATTAATTGACTTTCCCTTTGGGGAGGAATAAAGTTATTGTATTGTATTATTAAAAGTAGTAATAGTAGTAGTAGTATTACTAGACGTAGGTGTATAGAGAACAAATGCCTTGCCTTTAAGTCGAGTGTTCACTGGCTACCATCAAAGTCTGACAGGGTTTGAAGTGTAACTGGAGGAAAAAACAAAGTATCTTATTTGAGGTGGTTTTATTACAGCATGCATTTCACACTTGTTTTTTTCAGAATAAAAACATCATTTTTATATTTGGATACATTTATTGTTCAACTCTTTTTTTCATTTGGAGGTTATTTAACGCATTATGCCAATATTTTAAGAGGCTTGCAGATGGTTGATTGCAGGTCTGTTGGTCATGCTGATAGTTCCATTGGCAAAATAGCTGCCATAAGACAAGTTTGGGATTTTCAATGGTAATTATAGTTTATGTGACAGCTCAGACAGTATGAAGGAAATTGCATTAAATTGCCCTTTTATGATGAAACTTTAGTAAAGAACATGAAAAGAACCCTGATGAATAGTGGAAGCACATGCTTTGGTTAGATGAGACCAGAACAAATTTGTTCTGCTCAGATGGGTCCAGCATGTTGGGCA
Organism: Acanthochromis polyacanthus; assembly: GCF_021347895.1. Classification (NCBI taxonomy): domain Eukaryota; kingdom Metazoa; phylum Chordata; class Actinopteri; family Pomacentridae; genus Acanthochromis; species Acanthochromis polyacanthus. The sequence goes on along the minus strand of NC_067115.1, from coordinate 41,159,967 downwards.
TGAATCTGGTTCAGATGACCACATTAAATGCACGGTCCTGATATTGAAGAGTGGAGGTGGGGTGTGATGAAATTGGGCTTAGTGAATATATAATGTGTCATCAGTGGGCATATGACACTTAGAAATGGATCCATGAATGAATGTGGATATAACAAAATACTGACTGACAAGATGATTCACAGTCTGCAGATGTCATGCCCTCCAGCTCCACCTCTGTTTAGCTGGTAGCAACTCTCCCTCACTTTCCTTTCCCTTTCTGTGGGCATGATTGTGGTTGACTGTGTGCATGGGGATGTGTGTGTGTGTTGCTCGGATTGGATAATTACTTGAGTGAGGACACCTGTGGTAGGGAGTGGCTGACCTGCCAATAATAATCTACTCTCCCATAAAAGATGGACTCTTTTCATCACTCGACGCCAGACTTTTGAATTAATCTGTTCAGTTCTTGCTTGCCTTGTAGTAATCTGCTTTTCCATCTGCTGTACACGCCATCAGCCCGACCTTGGCTCATCTCTTCTCCCTAACTTTGGACCAAATATCCCGTGCCATTATTCCATTCGTCTTCACCAACAGATCCCCTGAGCACTCTCCCTACTTCCACCAGCAACGTAGAGTAATTCACCTTGTCAGTTTCTCGTGTATCATTATTAGTGATACGATCCTGTCCTCAGTGTTTGTTGTTTAGTGCTTGCACATTTTGAGATAGTGTAGTGTGGCACCATGTTGCGTCTTCAGCTTTGATATCTTCGGATAGCATTGTGCCATGTTGTGCATTTTGTTTTGTAGCTCAAAGTAGCATAAGCTGCTTCTGCGTCCTTCTGGATAGGTTATCATGTCTGTCTCCATAGAAGCTGCTCGTGCACATTCCCACAGTTACAGTTACTTCCTGAACCCTTTCCAAGTCATCCTCTTGCCCCTTTGCTTATTTTGTATGTTCATTCTGTATCCTGTGTAAAATAAAACTTTTAGTTTTTACATTTTCTGGTCTGCTGTGTTACTGTCTGCGTTTGGGTCTCTGATTTCCAGTGACAGCAGATGTTTGACACTCGAGGAAAAAATGAATTACATTGACATCCTCCAGCAGGTCAAATATGTTGCTTGATTTGAATCCATTCGACCACCTCTGGGGTATAAGAATGAAAGACCAACAGAAATCCAGAAAAGAGCAACTGAATACAGTCTCTACAGAATAGCAAAGCATCTCTCTAGAAATGTATGCAACACAGATATTCTCTATGCCAAGGAGGATTAAGATTGTCATCAATTATAAAGATGGACATATTAAATATTGAAAAAATAAGTTTTGAATCTCAGTGTACTGACTTTTGTTGCATTGATTTCTAATTTTGGGGCCTGTATATTTAATATAGTAAACCCATTTAGTATAATAATGAATATTTAACTGTTCAACTTGTTGAAATGCAGCTCCTGTAAAGTGACACGATTATGAATCCATTTCACATTTAAGAGATGTTGCACAGCGGTTTACTAACTTCTGTTGCATGTTGTATATCCTTCTGAAAAAAACAATGTACATTTCAGGACTATTCATGTGTCTCTTTTTGACTACATTCATGGAAACCAATGAAGAGAGACAGAAAAGTGGAGAGCAAATTATGTACTAGAAAAAAGACAGAAAATTTTTATTTTGCAAAGACATGGCTTACCTAGGCCAACATTTTAATCTCAGTTTTACTAGGCAGCCTCTGAATTGAACGTACCTTTCTTCAAAAAAAGGTTGTGTTTGAATAACAGCTACAACATAGTCCTAGAGTTGAAAGAGTTGTGTCTATGAGGATATGTTCAAAGTGGATTTTCTGACAGTGGGAGCATTTAGGGATTTGGCCAAAGTCATAAATGGCTGATAGTTTACAAGGCAACATAAATGGGGACTTCTAACTCAGCTGTGTGGTCTTCACCTGGGAACTGGCAGGAGACAAATATATTAAGATCTATTTTTCCATCCTTGCTCTGGCGCACATTGTTCCCTCCTCTCCTGTGTGTCGGCTCGCTGAAAGTCATATATTTGCAAGGGCCGGTTCATGGTCACACACTGGGGCCTCTGCTGCCAAATCAATACCTCTTCATGCATGAGGGCAAAACTCACGATTTCAACAGAGGTGCAAAACTGTGCATCGTGTTTTGATGGGTTCCAAGCATGAAGTGTTTATTTGAGGTAGACTATTTTGACAAGTTGAATCGACAGTGGTTTTGGGTGGTAAGGTGGTGACAAAAATCAATACGCCATCATAACTCAGACGCATAGAAGGTTTCCTCTGTGCTGCTGTCTCCCTCCAGATCGAACAGCATTTAAGGCTCACACATGTTGTGACAAAGATATGCGTTTGACTCCAGAGTCCATAGCTGCAGTTGTGTTTCATGTGATGAATAGAGGCAGCATGCCTCCTTCACAGGAGTTACTACGGTTAAAAAGAAAGGATTTAAAGCTTCACTTTGTAACAATTTTTATTTTGAAATGTTTTGCTGTTTTGAATACTTGGAAATGTTACAGTTGCTTAGTGTTTTTCTGATGACTTTTATTTCTTTAGTGCATTTTTTCTTTCATTCTGTTTTGACAGTGTCTTGACAGTATCTTTCCGGCTCCTAGTCTGTTTATGTGAGCACATCATAAAGGCGTCCTTAGTCAGCAGAGAGCTAGAGGTCTGAACAGTAAGATGGGAAGTCCTGCCATGTGTTTGTAATCTTCGTCGCTCTTCCTAAGGGCACAGATATGAAAGTGGGAACTGTGTGGAAAAGGTCACCCTTGGCATCAAGATTAATAGGAACATGTATTTAAGAGTAAAAGTTCTATGTAGTATAAACATCGGGATGTTCCCGAGTCTGTATATTATAGTTTTTGTGGAAATAAATCGGCAAATCAGATCTACATACACATTGTCTATTATCCAAATAAATGTGAATTGTGAAAAATGTCAGCACACTAATATCCTACAGCTTTGACATAATACCATAAAATTGTGCTGATAAATCAATGGCAATCATATCATATAGCGTGCTACACATTTGTAGGTGTACAACAAAAACTGCAAATTATATAGGGTACATGTGTTAAAACATTTCAGAATATAGGGCCAAGAGCAAGTCTGACATTTCTGAAGAAAACTTTAATAATACATGGCTTATTTGGGCTCATGTAGAAATGATGAGGTAATGTTTCAACATTAATTTCCTGTTCAATAGAGATTTGTTAATTTATGCACAACTATCCATGGATAAATCTTGGGATTTTTATATACTGTTTTTCAAGTTAAACTTTTCACACACAACCTGAGCCGATGGCATCGATGTAATGTTACTGCAATGAATACAAAACTGGCAGTAATTTTCTTCCAATCACCCTTTCAAAATTCTAGTTATTATCTCTGTCTGTTTGTTATTTGTTATGAACAGGAGGTCTCTCACCTTTTTGTCTGTTGCGGCTGGAAATGATGCAGCAGGCCAAAAACACAGAATAAAAAGTTAAATGTGGCCAAAAAAAGCCCTGTGCAGTTAAATGGATTACTACTACTACTACTACTACTACTACTATTATTATTATTATTATTATTATTTACAGTTATAAGATCTGAGTCCTCAAAAACATTTTTTGCTTAATTTGAAATGCAAAAAGCACTTTGACCATCATCACAGTAAAACAAAACAAAACAAGGAAAGGAGAGGGCTTTGAATAGAAATATACAAATTCTCCATTAAGTTGAATGTATATGTAGAAATATGATTTAAACTAAACTGACAAATGCAGGATATGTTTAAATCTTAATGCCAGAATGCTATATTCAACAAACCAAGCAAATTCTTCTTATTAATATTTTTCTTCTTCTTCTTCTTATGACTATCTATAATAATAATAATAATAATAATAATAACTATCATTATTGTTATTGTTGTTATTATTATTATAGAATAGTTTGTGTTTAAACCTTAAGAGATTGTAACAAAGGGATATATTGGCCTGTAAAAACAGTTCTTTGTATTGTGAATGCATTGCCACATCACTAAAAATCCCAACATTGACATCATTTCTAAATATCCAAAATACTGCAAAATATAAAATGAAGGATGGAAACTTTTCAGTCAGTCAGCTGTCAAGTTCTTCTGCTGATCATATTATCATCAGCTGGAAGTAAATCTAAACAGCTGGGAGACAAGGACGTGATCCATTATTTTCACAATCAACCATTTCTCTCCTCTCTGACCCAGAGAGAATGAATTTGTCACTTCTGCTCACTGCTTGGCCAGAGTAGTTAGTGGGGGGAAGGAATAAAGACAGAGACTATAAAAATGAACATTTTACTTCATTACCGCAATGGTCTGATGTCGATTAAAGAACTTTGCCAAGAAACAAATTTGTGAACTTTGTTTGACTACCTTCATAATGCTTTTCCATTTGTGTGTGTGTGTGTGTGTGTGTGTGTGTGTGTGTGTGTGTGTGTGTGTGTGTGCGCGTGTGTGTGTGTGCGAGAGAATATCAGGAAGGCAGCCTGAAGGTAAGTATTTTTAAGTGTGTTTTTCCTATCTTCATGGTCAATATGTGTTATAAGCATTCTAACTTGTTCCTCATTCATTGAGGAGTACAGTGAAGGCCGAGGAAAAATGCTTGTGCATGGATGTGTGTGACAAGACAGTTTAAAAAAAGGAACTTAAACTTTTTCAATATGCACATTCATGCGCACACACACATACATACACACACATTTCATGCTTTTGAGTAATTCTCTCAATATGATTAGAATACAGTACAGTTTTTCAATAAAATGTATACGAGTACACACACACACACACACTTTGCTTATGTTCAGCATCTAATGTTAATGTTAAGTTTCCTAAATAAATTAGGGGTTTTCCTCTTAATTTCGCACTTATAGCCAAAGCCAACCCGGACACCACTATGCATTTGCACTTTCGTTTGCTCACGTACACACTCGCAAACTACACACACATCAACATGCTTTCGCAAATTTATGTCCATTAAGACAATCACAAACCAATTTCAAAGTCCCTCCAGAAACAAAAAAACATGATTATCAAACTGAGCGAGCGAACAAACCAAAATAACACCATCATAATACCACTATTTAACTGAGGTATCACAGCACTTTCAATTACAAAGCTGCCGCATTTGTTTCCCTCTATTGTCAGTGTTGAGCACAACTGAACCCGCATTGAGCCACCATTAAAAACACCAACTGATTAAAAACCATTTAATTTGATAGCTAAAACAGCGCTTCCCCATTTTCAGACGAGCCATTTATCACAATGCCAGACGCACAAATGCAAAAAAACAATTTGACTCCAATTGTTGTAAGCGTTGAATCACGCTGCGAGACATGCTAAAGCTAATTTGCCAGACAAATTAGTTGGCACGATTCAAACTTCATTGGCGAAGTTATAAAATCTCGTATGGAGAGGAAAGTGCTCCTGCCGTACATTTATAGTAATTGTTTCAACGGAACCCCGCTGTGGGGGGCATTTTAGACGCCCACCCCCATGCCATTTTTTAAACACTGCGACTGTCAAATGGCTTGGCTCAGGATCCCAAACATTACAAAGACAGCGCCTCCATTCCTTTTCACTACTGGAGTCCATCCTCCCTGCGATGCCAACACATGCCGAACTGGTTGCAGTCCAGTATTTTTAGGCTAAAATGTTCCATTAAATCGCACTGCAACACGAGGTAAAAGTTAGTTTTGCATCAGATTTAGTCCTATTCAAAGACTCGCGGACACCTTCTGACAGAAGAATAAAACAGTAATAACAATATCTAAGCAAAAGTGAATGCAATTGTCATGTATTAAAGTGATATAGTGTTTGTCAAGCAGTTTAGACATCACTGAACCGTTAGCTCTGTGTCCGCCGAGGATATTTCATGGCCTAAATGTACGGCAGATTTTAAAAGCAACAAAAGGTAAATTTTACTAAGAGTAGGCTGATGGGAAATTTCATAAAACAGGCAGAAAAATGATCTTCAGGCAAGAAGATTGACTAAGCCATTGCCAAAAGCCATATATATATTAGGGTTGTCAAAATTAATGCAATGCGCAAATGGGCAGTTGATTCGGTAGTGGCAGAACCAAGCAACTCAAAACAGAAGACGGTGAATGGTAAGGAGCGACTGTTTTTCAGCCGGCTGATGAAATCAAACGATTATAGCCCTTTTAACAATAGTCATCATCGGCCGGAGTTTTGCTGATATATTCTTAATTTGTCATAATACAGTAAGTGCTGCTAAGTGTCAGATCACAATGATGTCCTTGCACTGTTTAAACTACAGCCAGGCAACATTACAGGAGTGGGCTGAGCTGCAGGTAAGTTTAAAACGATGTTGTGAAATAAGCAATGACTCAACATGTGTCCCATTTCAGTTAAGAGAAAAAGTTAAACCATCATGATGTCATGTCACTCTTAGTTTTACTTTGTCAGAAAATACTAGAACCTGACACAAGTTATAGCGACAACTCACTGTGTGTGTTGTCATAGAGTAAGGCCGTGGTTTCTATTTTGGTTCATATGAGTCCTAACTTCATGGCAAAGACAATAATGGAGTAGAGAAAATGTGAGCATCAGAGGGCTGTGGAAATAATGTTTTGCCACTAACTTCACTAATATATATATATATATATATATATATATATATATATATATATATATATATATATATATATATATATATATATATACCGGGCTTTGCAAAAATTCTTTTACACGGTTTCATGATCTTTAGAGACGTTTACATGTCAGAGTGAAAAATTCCATTAAATAAACTGAAAGTTCTACCTTATAGGCAGGTGTCCTTAATACAATTTTTTTCTCCGGTGAAGTTGTATCAAGATGGAAGTCAAAAGAGCTGAGATATCTGCTCTCCTTCATGCTGGCCACAACAAGTCTGACAGAGGCAAGCAGCTGAACATCAGCCGGATGACCGTCTACAGAGTCGCGGAGAAGCTCAAGAATGGTGAAGATCTTTCAGTGATCTTTCAAGAATGGTGAAGACCTGAAAGATCTTCACCATTCTTTAGCCTCTCCGCAACTCTGTGGACGGTCATCCGGCTGATGTTCAGCACAAAGGAGAGCAGATATATCAACTCTTTTGACTTCCATCTTGATACCACTTCACCGGAGAAAAAAATTTGTATTAAGGACACCTGCCTATGAGGTAGAACTTTCAGTTTATTTAATGGAATTTTTCACTCCGATATGTAAACGTCTCTAAAGATCACGAAACCGAGTGTAACAGAACTTTTGCAAAGCCCGGTGTATATATATATATATATATATATATATATATATATATATATACACACGTGGACAAAATTGTTGGTACCCCTCAGTTAAAGAAGGAAAAACCCACAATTCTCACTGAAATCACTTGAAACTCACAAAAGTAACAATAAATAAAAATTTATTGAAAATTAAATAATCAAAATCAGCCATCACTTTTGAGTTGTTGATTAACATAATTATTTAAAAAAACAAACTAATGAAACAGGCCTGGACAAAAATGATGGTACCTCTATAAAAGTTTGAAAACTATTTGACCAGAGTGACATGATTAACTCAGGTGTGTCATTTAATTGACATCACAGGTGTTTCCAAACTCATAATCAGTCAGTCTGCCTATTTAAAGGGAGACAAGTAGTCACCCTGCTGTTTGGTGAAAAGGTGTGTACCACACTGAACATGGACAACAGAAAGCGAAGGAGAGAATTGTCCCAGGACATCCGAAAAAAAATTATAGACAAACATCTTAAAGGTAAAGGCTATAAGACCATCTCTAAACACCTTGAAGTTCCTGTGACAACAGTGGCTCATATTATTCAGAAGTTCAAGACCCACGGGACAGTAGCCAACCTCCCTGGACGTGGCCGCAAGAGGAAAATTGATGACAAATTGAAGAGACGAATCGTTGGAATTGTATCCAAAGAGCCCAGAGCAACCTCCAAAGAAATTAAAGGTGAACTCCAAGGCCAAGGTACATCAGTGTCAGATCGCACCATTCGTCGTTGTTTGAGCCAAAGTGGACTTCATGGGAGACGACCAAGGAGGACACCACTGCTGAAAAAAACTCATAAAAAAGCCAGACTGGAATTTGCAAAAATGCATGCTGACAAGCCACAAAGCTTCTGGGAGAATGTCCTTTGGACAGATGAGACCAAACTGGAGCTTTTTGGTAAGGCACATCAACTCTATGTTCATAGACTCAAAAACCAAGCATACGAAGAAAAGAACACTGTCCCTACGGTGAAACATGGAGGAGGCTCAGTAATGTTTTGGGGCTGCTTTGCTGCATCTGGCACAGGGTGTCTTGAAAGTGTGCAAGGTACGATGAAATGTGAAGACTATCAAGGCATTCTGGAGAGAAATGTGCTGCCTAGTGTCAGAAAGCTTGGTCTCAGTCGCAGGTCATGGGTCTTCCAACAGGACAACGATCCAAAACACACAGCCAAAAACACCCAAGAATGGCTGAGAGAAAAGCGTTGGACTATTCTAAAGTGGCCTTCTATGAGCCCAGATCTGAATCCCATTGAACATATGTGGAAGGAGCTGAAACATGCCATTTGGAGAAGACACCCATCAAACCTGAGACAACTGGAGCTGTTTGCTCATGAGGAGTGGGCCAAAATACCTGTTGACAGCTGCAGAACGCTCATTGACAAATACAGAAATCGTTTAATTGCAGTGATTGCCTCAAAAGGTTGTGCAACAAAATATTAAGTTATGGGTACCATCATTTTTGTCCAGCCCTATTTCATTAGTTTGTTTTTTTAAATAATTATGTTAATCAACAATTCAAAAGTGATGGTTGATTTTGATTATTTAATTTTCAATAAATTTTTATTTATTGTTACTTTTGTGAGTTTCAAGTGATTTCAGTGAGAATTGTGGGTTTTTCCTTCTTTAACTGAGGGGTACCAACAATTTTGTCCACGTGTGTATGTCTATGACAGATCCCATCAAGACTTACGGAGTGGAATATAAATGAAAATGTTTTTTCACTGTACTAAAATAAACCACAGCATTTAGCCTCTAGTTCAAAAACATATTTTGGGTGTTTTATACTCACTTTTTGGTCTCTTCCACAATGTTATTCCTCTCTCCTACAATGTTGATTACAATTACATGCAAACTGGGAAATATGCAAATTAGGAGATGATGTCATTTAGCGACTTCTAGGATAGCCAATAGCTACTTTCCTTACTGAGGAGTTGGCAACACTGGGTCAGTCTCGTAACCCCGCAGCAGTCCCACTGTCTGATTAGAGGAGACCCACATCGCTACGGGGCCAGACGGCAGATGAATCGTTCATGCGCAAAGTCATTGCTGATCTTTTCCTGGCTTCCAGAGCAGGATGTAAAGGAAAAGTTTCTTCACTGTCATACTAAAATAAATCACTGCATTTAGCCTCTAATTCAAAAACATATTTTGAGTGTTTTATACTCACTTTTTGTCCCTCCCACAACATTATTTCCTTTACAACATTGATTACAATTGCATGCAAACATGCAATGACATCATTTAGCGACTTCTAGTGACTTTTAGGACAGCCAGTAGCTACTTTCCTTACTGAGGAGTTGGCAACACTGCTGTGAAGAAGACATACAGGAAGCACTGAATGATGTTGGCTCACTGGTGAACAGTGAAGGAAGATGAGATTGAGCTTGTTGAGAAGAAAGTTTTCTTGTAAAGAGCTTCCTCATGTCAGCTTGGATTAAAGCGTGGCTGTGTGCAAATTGTGCAACAAAGAGTTTTCTGATCACTGCACCAGTTCAAGCCAACGGCATCACCTCAATGTAAAACATGTTGCTGTTAGCACCAGAGCTAATGTTAGCTACGATGGTCATGCTAACGGCTAACAGTGAAGTCATCCCATAATAGACCACTTTTCAAGACAGTGCTTGAGTTTATAAAAAGTCCTAAAATGTGAATGAAATCGCAATGATTGCATTTTGATTTTGCAGTAAACTGTGAAAGTAGTCGACAGATGAAAAATGTAGATAAATAGAAATGAAATGAACAGTTTTGTTGTTTAAGTTATTACTCTGTCAAGGCTCCGCCTCCTTGGAGGAGTAATAACTTAAACATTAAGAATATATGTCTTTTAATAACTGAATTATAATCTTTTTTTATTTAAAAAATACATGATTAAAAATTTATATTCCAAAAAAAGAAACATCCAAATTACACCATGTATCAGACCCAGAAACTATGAAAATAGAATAAATCTATGGATTTTTAACTTTTTGAACATCCTTGATCTATTTATGCTGTTGTTATGAGCCATACAGTGGAAAAAAACAACTAAATCGAGGCTTTAAATAATCAAAATCAGTTTTTTCTATATGTCCCATTTTAATTTTTTTTTTATAAATTTTAAATTACAAATATGCACGTCTATTCATTGATTCAGCTGTCAACCAGAGTTTTATTTGAATTGAAAAACTTCACTTACTGTGTCAAATATTGTTATTTGACAGTTGTAAAGTTCAACAAATACGAAAGGAGAAAGTATTGTAAAAGAGTAAAATGTTCTGCCTGTAATTCATATCGTTGTTGTCAGCGTTAAAGCTGCTGTCCGGAGTTTCCGTTTGTTTTCAATCTATGTATCATTTTTTAACAAAGCTTAAATGTGTTAGTCTAGTTCGATACTATAATATAAAGTTAGAATAACGCGATATGAAAATTTATTCCTGAGCTCCGCCTTCCTCTCATAGACCCCCATGTTATTCCAAAAAGCGCCGGTTGCTGCCGACCAATCAAGTTCGAGCTTCAGCTTTGTCATGCTGTCAATCAACGGTTACGCGCACAGCAAGCAAGCCCATGCAGAGGTGGGCGAGCTACGCACTACGCAACCGCGCGCACATTTGTTTTGCTTGTGGAGGAGAGAGCATCAGGGCTCAGCAACTTCCAGAAAAGTTACCAATCCCACGGCTTGTCAGGCCAAGAGACTGCAGGACGTTTTTTGGCTCGGGGTGCTCGCGTCGCTCCCCGACCACGGCCTCCATAGCCCGCCTGGCGGCTTCGTTTCGATGCCCGACCTCTGGAGGAAGATGTTGGGGCGTCTGGGACATACTCTTCGTCAGAGGAGTCATGCAATTCTGAACTCTAGATAGAAATAAATAAACAATGTAACACATATACACGCGTAAATGCACTAAGTTTGATAAACAACGTCATTGAGAGGGATACACGAGTGTAATCACATATTGAAACTTTACTCGTTCGTCCTAGCAGATTCATGTTATTTTGGTATTAGGACAAGTTAGACCCAATACAGCATTCTAACGTAATTCCTTTATTATTTACTAAATGTACTAAATGTAGAAGATGGGAAAACAGCAAAACAGGCAAGATGCTGCAGCACTCCGGGCACTTCTCTCATGTACTGCGCGCGTGCACAAATAAAGGGGCAAAATCAGAGGGAGGGAGGGTGGGACCACCAGTGTTCTGGGAGACGCTGCGATTCAAACTCCGGACAGCAGCTTTAAGGGACCAAAAAGTTATTTCATTTCATTGTATATTTTTTAAATTAATCAGCCGATTAATCAGTTATCGGAATTTTTTTCTGCCAAATATTGGAATCGGTATCGGCCTCAAAAAAAATCCTTATCGGTCGGGCCCGACTAAACAGCACGTTGGCCTTCTTGGTTGGAATAAACAAACCTTTAAAGTACGTAAGTAAGGAAGCAAAATTTAGCTATATAGCAGCTTTACAAAGACACAAAATCAGTGTGCTATACAACAATAATAAAACAAGGATAAAGATGTTTTATACACACCTTATGTGTTAAGTATATTATCTTCTTCCTTGAGTCTGTTTTCACATGCAAAATGAAATGCAATTAATTTACATTAAAAATTAATGATATATATATATATATATATATATATATATATATACTGAGGTGTAAATAAAGTAACGTCAGTTTAGCACGTCGATTAAAGGCCTGTAGGCATAAACCCTCCACAATGAGGATCTTGGGGCTTGAAGAAGTCATCCTGATGGACCACGCAGCAGTTGGGCAGGTTCTTGATCAGGCGGCCTTGATCAGTCTGTTTCAGTCAACTCATTCAATATGAAGCAGAATACAATTTCAAAATTTTAAAATAATTCAGAATATTTTCTATGCAAACCCTTTTGGCTAGCATAGTTCTGCTATAAGCTGTTCTTATGAAGGGATTGGTTGAAAACTTCCAGTACATTCAACCAAACAATGTGTATATACCATACACTTATTGAAATTCTGTAGCCACAAATGAATGTTTTTGCAATATCATACAATCTATCTCGTGCTTGAGCATTTCTGGCAATAATTTGTGAACTACAATACTTTTGAAATCAGGGAAAACAGGGCATCTTGCCTTCTAGGTGCACTATAGTGAACTGCATGAGTAATGAAAAACAGTGGTGTAAACTACTACCACTGTTTGTGCTACTGTGGAAAAGTCACACTTATTTTAAGAGCAAATAAAACATTTTGTTCAGATTATTTATGCTGCTAACCAATTGCCTTAGTTCTTGCTTGTATGTTTTTGCTGAATTTTCATTCACTGGCACAAGTTAGAGTTACACTACCACGTTTCCACTTAAGAAATTGCTAGAAAATCAATCATCACAACTTAAAAGCAGAAGTGATTGTAGTTTGGCATTTGTCTTACTGCTTGTACATTTAACTGCCTCACCTTATATCATAAGCATTAATGTTGTTGTTCTTCTCTTTGGCACCAGGATAGATTTTGACCACTTGGAGAACAGCTTAACTCTAAACTGCTGAGCTTTATTACACAGAATTTTAAACTCTGTTACGCTTAGCATCTGGTTTTAGTGGACACATGTCCCTTTTATAATTGCTTAGTCACACTGTCACTGTGATGGCTGCTACCATGGTAACCAATCAGACTCAGTGAAAATCCATGACTTCAATGCATACACACATTCACATGCCGACAAACCAACATGTACTTTTTTTCTTTCACACAAGTAAAGAAAAGAAGTTGCTGTCAAGCGACTAAAGGTTACCATTTTAGTGTTCAAGCCTAGTGTATGCATGTCCTGTGCGGTGTGGGTCTGTGTGTGTCACTAAACACCCATATCGCTGAAGCAGTCCAAAGCCTAAAGCAATGGTATTGTATCAGCGATTGGATTAACTGAGTGCATGCTAATAGACATACTCAGACCCTTGCCAGGGTCTTACACTGACAGATGCACACACTCTCGCTTTCTTTCAAAACCACAACACATAAATACACACTGCCAAAATGCCTGATTTCAAGGCTATGTGCTTGGCTAATTGTGTGCAGTCTGCTCTCTGATTATGAAATGTTATTTTGTGCTCAAGGCAACATTTTTTTTCCATCAAAAGAATGCTGTTCCTCCAAACAAAGACTGTACAATCCACATGTTTTGTCTCGATAAATCCTCATTCAAAGAACAGGAAACACACGCACACACACACACACACACACACACACACACACACACACACACACACACACACACACACACACTTCTATTCATTTACAACTATGACCGCCAAAGGGTCAATTTTATCCACTTTGTTCAAATAACACACATAGATCTCTCAGTTCATGACTTGTTCTGTGTTTGCTAATCATATAGTTAAGTATGGGGAGTCTGGGACAAAAACAAAAAGAAATTTTGATATTCCTTAAATCACTGAGGGGTCATTCTTAGCCCACACAAACACTGTTGTTAAATGCTGTACTCAACACTGGCAACAATTTAAGTTTCTTCGCAATACCTATTGTTTGGATGTCTTTTGACAAGATAGCTAGTAAATAAAATAGCCCAAAGCAACCGTAAAATCCATAAACTCCATTAAAAGAAAGAATTCAAACTGCACTTATTACAATATTTAAAAGAAAGAAAAAAACTGCAGCTGCTACTTTTTCAATTTGCTAGCACTGTTACTGAGGTGTCCTCAGTGGTTGTAGAGACTGTGTATGGGATGTGAATAGGGTTCCAGCAATTCTAGTATTAAACTAGGCAATGTGACAGATGTAATTAAACACATTGAAGAAGATGGTATTTTTGGATAAAATTGTTAATTTATTAGAGAAAACCTGTCAAGTCTTCCGGAATTGATTTAAATGAGACAAATTGTGAATATTCTTTCACGTGAGAGGTAACGGCAAAAATCAGAAACAGCTGGACCGTCACAAGATAAATGTTCACTACATTCACTACATAAGACGGTATATCCAGCATCCATTATGTGCGCTGAATCTTTTCCAATAATGTCAACAAATGCTTTAAGTGAGAGTAGAAACTTATTTTTTCAACAAAAAATAAAATTTGTTCCTGAAAATATGGCTAGTGTTGTGTATATATGTACTGTGGATACTAAAGCAAGCAGTCCTGCGAGTGAATTAAATTTTGTATTTTGACAAAAAAATTTTCTTTCTACTGCTGCCACTCACATGCAAATCTCACATCCAGCCATTACAAAGCAGTAATGTAACTCACATGGAGGCTACATAAACCAGAAACGGATTACGTCAATGTGATCATGCTTTTGCCAGAGCAAGACCAATTAGGGCAAGATATGCTTGGCACTGTGCTTTGAAGTCATACTATTTAAATGCAGTTTAGGTTGTGGATAGCATAATTCAACTGTGATTAACAGTTTTTATCACAGTTTGCTCCAGATATATGCACCACTGAATAGAAGAGAACGGATATGATTCCACTTGAACTTTTCTTGGCTTATTTTTGTTGTATATCTTCTGTTTCAAACATTCAATCGAATTTACAGCCTTGCTTGTACATTATATATGCACCTACACCTGTCAGTGTCTTGTTACACTTTCAGATTTGCATGATAGTGATTGGGTTGTGAGCTCAGTCAAGTCAGTGTGAGTCTGAAGCATCGTCATGGGTGAATGGATTGACTAGTTATTCTGATCTCCAGAGTAAAACCCTAAAGACAAAAAGACAAAAAGGTTTAAAGTTCAGTTAGTCCTGGCCAATCACCAAGCTGCCAAAGATTAAAAAAATAAATAAAAAACAACCCCAGAATATATCCCCTTTGTCCCTCACAAGTCGTGTCCTTTTCGACAGTGTAAGCTGATCCATTCCTAGCAGGCGATTGGTCTTCGAACCAATAATGGCATGGTATATAAGACCTCAGAAGGTGCTGCTGCAGTGTGGGGAAAACTAATGGCAGTCCTCAACTCCCAAAAGACCATGCTGCTTTTCTGAACGTGCATTTGTTCATTGGTGACGTCTTGTCTTTTGGCTTCTAGTAAGAGCTAGAGGGAGTGAATTGCCACTTTCATTTAAACAGCTTCCTCTTTACTTATGAAAAAGCAAGTTCAGTGATTGTAATTCTTTTTGGTAATTATTTTGATTAGGGGTATTTATTTTGTAGATCCTTTAGTTGGTTGTCCTGGCTGGTGTACCATTGGAGAACAACACTCAACTATACCTGTCTAAAGAGTAATTCTAAATGGTGTTTATTAATAAGCAGAACAAAGCCTTTATTCATGTCATTTTTGGATAAAGGTTTGGCACTGATGTTTTAGAAAATCTAAATGTAGTGCTCAGCTAAACCTTGATGACTTAAAAAAAAGTTAAAAACAAGTGAAAATGAAAAAAATAAATACAAATTTCCAACATACACCTTTCAATTAAAAAAGAGGCATTTTTTTATTATTTTGTTGCAGGTCGTCATGGGTTTGAATCCATGCTTGATTCCTGCAATAATGAAGTCATGTCTGGATTCTCAATTCCTGCTTTGTGCCATGTGAGCAAGCAAGTCTCATGTAAGGGTCAACAGGCTTAGGCACATAAGATTAACCTGGCTCAGACGTCACCCAGAAAACAAGGTACATATTAACTGTAGAGAAACCAGGATATGCTGATGAGAAATGAACTACTGGAACAAGCAATACACAGACTGAAAATCAGCAACTGAGAGGAAAACCCAAAAATGAACATGAAAAAAGGACACCGATGTCACTGGTTTTTGCTATGAATTGGACAGTCACACATCTATAATTTATGTGTTGTAAATGATCTCCATTTGATGATCCATTGGTCGTTGATTTTGAGCTTCCCAACCATGGGTTATCTTCGATGCTCTCTCTCTGCCTTGCTGCAAATGTGCAACCCACTTCTTGATGTCCTCGCAAAGTGTATTGACCATATCTTTGTGAAATTTGTTGGGGGCCATTCAATTGTAATGCAGACACTTCATCACAGCTTTAGCTTTTTGATTCTTTGTTCTTTCATAGACATTCACTGGCCACTTCATGAGGGACACCTGTTCAATTGCTTGTTAACCCAAATAGCTAATCAGCCAATCACGTGGCCACAACTCAGTGCATTTAGGCATGTAGACACAGTCAAGACAACTTGCTGAAGCTCAAATTGAGCATCAGAATGGGAAAGAAAGGGGATTCAAATGACTTTAAATGTGGCATGGTTGTTGGTGCCAGATGGGCTGCTCTGAGTATTTCAGAAACTGCTGATCTACTGGGATTTTCACACAAAACCATCTCTAGGGTTTACAGAGAATGGTCAGAAAAAGAGACAACATCCAGTGAGCAGAACTTGTGCAGACCAAAATGCTTTGTTGATGTGAGAGGTCACATTGACTTGACATTGAACTGGACAATAGAAGATTGGAAAAAGTGTTGCCTGGTCTGATGAGTCTCCATTTCAGCTGCAACATTCATATGGTAGGGTCAGAATTTTACGTAAAAAACATGAAGGCATGGATGCATTCTGCTTTGTATCAATGATTCAGGCTGCTGGTGGTGGTGTAATTGTGTAGGGAATATTTTGTTGGCACATTTTGGGCTCCTTAGTGCCAAGTGAGCATTGTTTAAACCTGAATATTGGTGCGAGCCATGTCCATCTCTTTTTGACCACGGTGTACCCATCTTCTGATGGCTACTTCCAGCAGTCTAATGCTCCATGTCACAAAGCTCAGTTCATCTCAAACTGATTTCTTGAACAAGACAATGAGTTCACTGTTCTCAAATGGTCTCCACAGTCACCACATCTCAATCCAATAGAGCACCTTTGGGATGTGGTGGAAAAAGAGATTGACATTATGGCTCTGCAGCTGACAAATCTGCAGCAACTGTGTGATGCGATCATGTCAATATGGACCAAATTCTCTGGGAAAGCTTTTTCGAAAATATGCCATGAAGAACTAAGGCTGTTCTGAAAGCAAAGGGGGTCCAACATTTTACTAGCAAAGAGTACCTAATAAAGTGGCTATATACATATATATAATTGTTCTGATTTGGAACTATGAAGCCGATCAACTTGCATTACACTGCTAAAGCTGATTTTATTTTAACTGTCAGAAATTTTTTTTTTTTAAAAAGATAGCGAAAGTGAACCTCAACCAGTATTGATGTTGATATTATTGAGATTTTTTTTAATTGTTTTTCTGTTTATTTATTTTTAAATCTAAAGACTTTGGGAAGACATTGCTTCTCTGAGTAAATACACTGAAGTCCAAGTGCAAGCATTAGTCATTGTTGTTTATGTCAAAGTCAATTTGCAAGTCTTTTATGATTTCGTCAAATGTAATCATATTATAATAATGGATTCATGACTTGAGACTGACTCAAATCCAGGTCATGTGAAACGAGTCCACATTTCTGGCAGACAATGATTGAGGGCTCACAGCTGTTGCTGTTCTGCTGTGATGTGCTGCTCTCATTGCCATGCCCGATGCAGACTAGTTGAAAGACTCCTCACTGTTTCACACTCTTCTTTTATTACTAATTTTCTGTAGCAGGTGTGTATTCCCAGCAGGGAGACCATGGTTGAATTCCACTCAGACAGCTAACTGGTTCTCTATAAAGTATTTCAGGGCTGACCCAATCCACAGCACCAACCAGACACATTCTTTTGGATTTTCTTCCTTTAACACAGAGCAACTAAATTAATACTTCATTTTCCTACCACGTTGAACCTATAGCAGCATCTATAATTAAACACTATGATGAAATTATTTTGATCTGAAAGCAAAATCTTATCTATGTGTAGTGAACAAAATCAACACTGAGCTTGCTTCCCACTTCGACAGACAGCACTGAGGAAATAACACTCTTCTGTTCGCTTTGGAAAAGTCGGTAGACACATTGCAACAAAGATATGTATTGAGCAAATCACTATGACTTTGTGTAGTGTTTTTTCAGTAAGTTCTAATAACTACAATATACAGAGGTAGAGTATTCCCAGGAATAAAGCTTACAATGACTCCTTTTAGCCCAACATAACAAAACTAGTGGCACCTGTGTGGCTAATTAACCAAACATCAGGTCAACCTGCAGAGCCAGCGCAAGACCATGGAAAACGAGCCAATTAGGAGAAGCAGCAGAACATTTAGACAACAACGATAACACAGACTTCAAAGTCCTTTATTTTCTCTGAATTGCAGAAATATGTGATGTGTACTAATATTCAAAAGGCCCTGCTGATACACACACACACACACACACACACACACACACACACACACACACACACACACACACACACACACACACACGTTTGTACTTCTATCTTAGTGAGGACATCCATAGGCGTAATGCATTTCCTAGAGCCTTACCCTAACCTTAACCATCACAACTGATCGCCTAACCCTAATCCTTACCCTAACCCTAACCAAACCTCAATTCATACCTGTTCTCTAAAAACAAGTCTTCACCCTCAAACATGGCTGTTTCAAAGTGAGGACCGGCCAAAATGTCCTCACTTTGTAAAAATGTCCTCACTTTGATAGTTAAATGCAGAAAATGGTTCTCACAATGTAGCAAGTACAAGAACACACACACACACACACACACACACACACACACGTTTGTACTTCTATCTTAGTGAGGACATCCATAGGCGTAATGCATTTCCTAGAGCCTTACCCGAACCTTAACCATCACAACTGATTGCCTAAACTTAATCCTTACCCTAACCCTAACCAAACCTCAATTCATACCTGTTCTCTAAAAACAAGTCTTCACCCTCAAACATGGCTGTTTCAAAGTGAGGACCGGCCAGAATGTCCTCACTTTGTAAAAATGTCCTCACTTTGATAGTTAAATGCAGAAAATGGTACTCACCATGTAGCAAGTACACACACACACACACACACACACACACACACACAACAAAAATATAAATGCAACACTTTTGTTTTTGCTCCCATTTTTTATGAGATGAACTCAAAGATCTAAAACTTTTTCCACATACACAATATCACCATTTCTCTCAAATATTGTTCACAAATCTGTCTAAATAGTGAGCACTTCTCCTTTGCTGAGAGAATCCATCCCACCTCACACGTGTGCCATATCAAGATGCTGATTAGACACCATGATTAGTGCACAGGTGTGCCTTAGACTGCCCACAATAAAAGGCCACTCTGAAAGGTGCAGTTTTGTTTTATTTGGGGGGGGGTCCACCCCTCTTCAATGGCTGTGCGAAGTTGCTGGATATTGGCGGGAACTGGTACACGCTGTCGTATACGCCAAGCCAGAGCATCCCAAACATGCTCAATGGGTGACACGTCCGGTGAGTATGCTGGCCATGCAAGAACTGGGACACTTTCAGCTTCCAAGAATTGTGTACAGATCCTTGCAACATGGGGCCGTGCATTATCCTGCTGCAACATGAGGTGATGTTCTTGAATGTATGGCACAACAATGGGCCTCAGGATCTCGTCACGGTATCTCTGTGCATTCAAAATGCCATCATAAAATGCACCTGTGTTCTTGGTCCATAACAGACACCTGCCCATACCATAACACCAACGTCACCATGGGTCACTCCATCCACAACATTGACATCAGAAAACCGCTCACCCACACGACACCACACACGCTGTCTGCCATCTGCCCTGAACAGTGTAAACCGGGATTCATTCGTGAGAGAACATGTCTCCAACGTGTCAGACGCCATCCAATGTGAGCATTTGTCTACTCAAGTCGGTTTCGACCACGAACTGGAGTCAGGTCGAGACCGCGATGAGGACGACGAGCTTGCAGATGAGCTTCCCTGAGACGGTTTCTGACAGTTTGTGCAGAGATTCTTTGGTTATGCTAACCCATTGTTTCAGCAGCTGTCCGAGTGGCTGGTCTCAGACGATCTTGGAGGTGAACATGCTGGATGTGGAGGTCCTGGGCTGGTGCGGTTACACGTGGTCTGCGGTTGTGAGGCTGGTTGGATGTACTGCCAAATTCTCTGAAACGCCTTTGGAGACGGCTTATGGTAGAGAAATGAACATTCAATACACGATCAACAGCTCTGGTTGACAATCCTGCTGTCAGCATGCCAATTGCACGCTCCCTCAAATCTTGCGACATCTGTGGCATTGTGATAAGATAAGATAGATTTTATTGATCTCACAAAGGAGAAATTTACTGTTACAGGGCTCTTAGAAACAAAAAACAGAGGAGTGCAAAAGTCACGAAAGTGCAAGAACAAGATAATAAATATTGCACATAATAACAACTACACAGTAGTGTTATGCTGTGATAAAACTGCACCTTTCAGAGTGGCCTTTTATTGTGGGCAGTCTAAGGCACACCTGTGCACTAATCATGGTGTCTAATCAGCATCTTGATATGGCACACCTGTGAGGTGGGATGGATTATCTCAGCAAAGGAGAAGTGCTCACTATCACAGATTTAGACAGATTTGTGAACAATATTTGAGAGAAATGGTGATATTGTGTATGTGGAAAAATTTTAGATCTTTGAGTTCATCTCATAAAAAATGGGAGCAAAAACAAAAGTGTTGCATTTATATTTTTGTTGAGTGTATATATATACAGTGCCTTGTGAAAGTATCCGGCCCCCTTGAACTTTTCAACCTTTCGCCACATTTCAGGCTTCAAACATAAAGATATAAAATTTTAATTTTTTGTCAAGAATCAACAACAAGTGGGACACAATCGTGAAGTGGAACGAAATTTATTGGATATTTTAAACTTTTTTAACAAATAAAAACCTGAAAAGTGGGGCGTGCAATATTATTCGGCCCCCTTGCATTAATACTTTGTAGCGCCACCTTTTGCTGCAATTACAGCTGCAAGTCGCTTGGGGTATGTCTCTATCAGTTTTGCACATCGAGAGACTGAAATTCTTGCCCATTTTTCCTTGCAAAACAGCTCGAGCTCAGTGAGGTTGGATGGAGAGCGTTTGTGAACAGCAGTCTTCAGCTCTGCCCACAGATTCTCGATTGGATTGAGGTTGGATTCAAGTATGAACTATGTTATTGCACCCCAGTACTGATTTGAAATTAAAAAAAAAAAAGAAGGTCTGGACTTTGACTTTTCCATTCTAACACCTGGATACGTTTATTTGTGAACCATTCCATTGTAGATTTGGCTTTATGTTTTGGATCATTGTCCTGTTGGAAGATAAATCTCCGTCCCAGTCTCAGGTCTTTTGCAGACTCCAACAGGTTTTCTTCCAGAATGCTCCTGTATTTGGCTCCATTCATCTTCCCATCAATTTTAACCATCTTCCCCGTCCCTGCTGAAGAAAAGCAGGCCCAAACCATGAGGCTGCCACCACCATGTTTGACAGTGGGGATGGTGTGTTCAGGGTGATGAGCTGTGTTGCTTTTACGCCAAACATATCGTTTTGCATTGTGGCCAAAAAGTTTGACTTTGGTTTCATCTGACCAGAGCACCTTCTTCCACATGTTTGGTGTGTCTCCCAGGTGGCTTGTGGCAAACTTCAAATGAGACTTTTTATGGATATCTTTGAGAAATGGCTTTCTTCTTGCCACTCTTCCATAAAGGCCAGATTTGTGCAGTGTACGACTGCAGTGGTCTGATACTCCTTCCATTTCAATATGATTGCTTGCACAGTGCTCCTTGAGATGTTTAAAGCTTGGGAAATCTTTTTGTATCCAAATCCGGCTTTAAACTTCACCACAACAGTATCTCGGACCTGCCTGGTGTGTTCCTTGGTCTTCATGATGCTCTCTGCACCTTAAACAGAACCCTGAGACTATCACAGAGCAGGTGCATTTATATGGAGACTTGATTACACACAGGTGGATTCTATTTATCATCATCAGTCATTTAGGACAACATTGGATCATTCAGAGATCCTCACTGAACTTCTGGAGTGAGTTTGCTGCACTGAAAGTAAAGGGGCCGAATAATATTGCACACCCCACTTTTCAGTTTTTTATTTGTTAAAAAAGTATAAACTATCCAATAAATTTCATTCCACTTCACGATTGTGTCCCACTTATTGTTGATTCTTGACAAAAAATTAAAATTTAATATCTTTATGTTTCAAGCCTGAAATGTGGTGAAAGGTTGAAAAGTTCAAGGGGACCGAACACTTTCACGAGGCACTGTATATATAAGTCATAATATTCCTCCTCAGACACACTGGGCCTTGAAGAATCACAGAGGGTCCTCTGTTCTCATGTTCTTCTATTTGATTTTCTTTTGAACTGACGTTGTGTTTATTCAATGGCCTGAATAAAATCTGAGTTTGAAATAAAGACAAGGTGAGAGAATGAGACGGTTTGGATGGTAAGATAAGAAAAAAAATGACAGAAAAGACCAAAGACAGAAGACAGAAAATAAAAATGTCTGGAGGAGATTTTTCTATATGATTCTGTACAAGACCATGGCTCTCAGGTCACCCCAGAACAAAATATTGCACACATTTTCCAAAATGCATACATAAGCACAATGCAGTGTCAGCATCAAAAATATAGGAAGTTATTCTAACATATCACCAGTGGCGTCACTAGGCCTATTTTAGGGGGGGTTCAGCCCCCCTAAAATATTCATAAGCCCCCCTAAATAATTTTATGTTCATTTATTTAAAAAAAAGTTGTTTGTTTGTTTGTTTTTTACAAAAAAGTGCCAAAAAGTTCCATATAATGTGACCAGAATATGAGTTTAAATACGATCATAAATCTTAGTTTCTCTTCACTTCATAGTGGAAGGTAGAGAGTCAGAGTCGGTGTGTCGTTATCCAGTCTATTCCACTTGTTCATATGGAGCACGCCCACATCACTGAAATCCAGTCCACGTTTTCCCTGCAACCTCGGCTGCTGGTACCTCCAGCATGTGTTTACCGGGAGGAGCACACAGAACCAACTAGAGCAGCGTTAGGAGAAAAACGTGAACAAGAATGGATATGTGAAATGTTTTCAGGAGAGTAAGTATTCATCACTGCTGATAGTAACAATAAGTTAGCTCCAGCCCCCCAGCTAACAGCAGAAAGTCCCATGTAATTAATGAACCAAATGCTCCCTGTTTGACGAATAAAAACCTGGCTTCACACTCTGTAGGAGAGATCCCCCTGTAAAGGAGGCAGCGTGAGACGCTGCTGTATCTCTGTGCACGTCTTACCTTTGTTGTTCTGCGGTCAAAAGTTACATTTCAGCTCTAAAAGAATGCTGCTACTTAGCTAGCTAGTTAGTCTGAAATGCACTGTGAAGGTTCTGGTTGTTCATAGAGTTGGGTGTGCATTCTCTCTCTTTTTTTTTTTTAACCATATACTATGTTTGGGGTGACTTCCTTCTGGAGCATCAGCTCCAGCATCAGATACACACAGTGAAACAGGAGCTGAGCTCATTCACGTATGATTATGTGAATAATGATGATGATGATGATGATGATGATGATGGTAATAATAATAATAATAATAATAATGATGATAATAATAATAATAATAATAATCACTCCACTACCCCTATTGACCTGTAGGAGTCAGGGCAGAGGAGCAGAGACAGTGAGATGGGAGAAACCTCTACTGGAAAAGTGAGTCTAAAGGATTTTACAGGAGAGAGTCATTTGTGATGCAGACAGTCTTGGATTTTTATGGAACTTGATATGAATATGAAACATTTCAGTCCAGGTGCAACATATAAGACTTTTTTGACTTGAGCTTTAATTTATTAGAGTAATGGTTGGAAAGTGGAGATAGCCAAGAGAGAGATATATAAGCCAAATATACGACATAAATTAATAAATAATTTTGCTAGTTTTGGACCTAATATGACTCTGTTTTCACTGGTTGGACTGAAGAAGACTAAGACCAGGAGCACTGTGGCTCTCGAGGGAACACTCTCCTCTATTATGATTATTAAAATGGCTGGTTTGGAGCCATGCAATAAGTGGGAACCCACCCCAGAGATCATCAAGGCTTCAAAAAAAGCCATCAGGGAGTACAACATGGCTCACAAAAATTCATTTTTCCCTGTTCTTTTCCTGTTCCTGTTTACAATTGTGCCATTTATTCTGAGTTGACAGTCTTTATTATTTATTTTTGGGCCTCGTTAATAAGTTATTCATTCATTTAGTCCTGGGTTTAGTTCATGATACCCTGCTCCTTTGAAGTAAGATCTGGTTTAGTCCTGATTTTAGTCCATGTCCCCCGGCTCCTGTGAGACAGAGTTTAGTGTCTGATTGTAATTCTGTTCAGTGAATAGATAATTTAAGTTATAAAGATGCTTTGCTTTTGCTTAAGCACTTTTTATTGTTTAGTTGCTGATGTGGTCAAATTGAAGCTGTTGTGCATTAGAATCCTCCAAGACAAATGTTACAAGTGGTTGCTGGAGTTATTTCAGTTATGCAGATATTTATGGAAAATGCTGAAATGTGTTGTGCTCATCCAGCCACAGAACGTTCATCCATATTTAACAGTTTTGTTTTGCCTTTTTTTTTTTTTAGCTCAATGTTGTTGTTTTTTATTATCCCTCTATAATAAGATTTTAACAAAATGCTCATAAAATATACCAGAATGCAGGAAATAGGATCAGTAATTTTCAAAATTTTCTGGGGGAGGACCCCTAGACCCCCCATCAGCATCCTGCACAAACCAAATCTCACTCTGAGGTTTGGTCACAACTTGGCAGCTCTGAGTTATTGTGTTGTGAGCAAAAGTCATGGCCACTGTGGTGTAAAACATTTACACAGTAAAGTATCTCTGAATAAATCTAAATCTTAATGTGGAAAAGCAATTTCTCAGTTTTTGTTAGCTGTAAAATTAAATGTTCGCTCACATCCTGTGAGCATCTCCTGGGGGCTAAGCCCCCCCGTCCTTAAAACCTAGAGACGCCTCTGCATATCACTTTTAAAGTTTGAAAGCACTAAATGCTGTGTATGAACATTTCAGTCACGCAGCAAATGAAAACCAGACAGCCAAAGTGTTTAAGGAATGGCCTTCAGTATTGTGTAACAGCAATGAAGTACAGTGTTAATGATGAGAAGGGAATATTTGCATGAAAGGCAAGCATCACTTCAATATTCTGCATTATGTCAATGAGTCACGGTGATTTTAGAAAAGCTTTTTTTTTACTCTGCCTGAACTATACTCTCCTGTCCTTGTTCATTCACAGATCATGAACTCAGCCCTAACACGCTGGAAACTCATTTCCGATCTCCACGGGCTGTCTGCCCCTCTTGACTCTCCCCACTGCTCCAACAACATACAACTCCAGTGATTGACAATGAGAGACTTGGCTTGTACTGGGCAGCACCTTTTCATTTACCACTGAGTCCCTGGTGAGAAGGGACAGTGCTGTGCAAAGGTTTTAGACATTTTCTATGGTTAGATTTTTATCCATCACATAATTCATTCTGCAGGTTAATAACAAGACATAGCATTCAGCCACAATCTTCAACTTAAAAAAAAAATGAGAATGTAGAATCCTGCAAGAGTCCTGGTAATGACTAATGATGAACACTACTGTGTGAATATCACATTTTTGCAGCATATTTTCTATCCATCCATCCATCCATCATCTAGACACTGCTTAATCCTCATTAGGGTCACAGGGGCTGGAGTCTATCCTAGCTGACTTAGGGTGAAGGCAGTGGACACCCTGGACAGGTCACCAATCTATCACAGGGCTACATATAGAGACATTCCCACCTACAGACTGCTTAGAATTAACCTTTAACCTCCGTATGTGTTTGGACTTGGGAGGAAGCCCGAGTACCTGGAGAAAACCCACACATGCAAACTCCATGCAGAAAGATTCCAGGCCCAGGCTGGGACATGAACCAAGGATCTTAAGATCCTTACTTCTAGCTGCAAGTCAACATTGCTAACCACCGAGCCACTGGCAGCACATTTTGCTCATTAAATTTTTTGTCAAAAATCATCCGCCAATAACAAAATCTACACAAATTGAATTTTCAATATTTCACTGACTTCTGTCTTATTGTGTGTCTTGTTTTATTTTAGGTAAACTGGCCGGCCACCTTGATGTCATCAGTAGAGTTCTCGTTTTAAGACAGGCAAATAGAAGAGTTCAAATCAGAAAACTGAACAGTGATTTCTATGAATGGTACTTATTTAGTCAGTTCTGTTATTCATTTATATTTCTTTTTTAATACAAGGAAACATGCTTCTTCTATGACATCAAGCGATTGGGTAGAGCTGTACTGTATACCTCTTCTAAATGTTGCTAGCATGAGCGCAAATGAAAATTCTGGCAGTCATTTTTCAATACAGTCTCTACATCATAATTACAATAGGCCTTGATTGTAGTGTAGTACTATCACTGATTGATGAAGAACATTCTTAGGTATGTCATTAACTCTATTAGGTCCACCACATTATTTACCCTGTCATGTATTTTCTTCAGCTTGTTGGTAGCCATTCTGCGTGGTTACACTTTATTTTAGATATGTCCAAAATTAATAGTATTTCAAATCATGAATGACATGCACCTCAGGGTAACATGCAAAAACCTTTAGAATTATAGGTTTGTGCACACACAGTTTTTTGCTCCTGCACCCAAACTTCAAATGGCCTCTTGGTCTTGTCCAGTTCTGAGCTTAGCTATTGTGCATATTATACATGTTATAACAATGTTGTTTTTGTGACAAGTTTATCACCCAGGTTTTAAAACGGTGTGGTTGTGTATTATAAACTAAGTGAACATTCTTGGTTCCTGAGTGGGCTCCCTGCCCTGTTGGTAAAAGAAGACAAATTCTATCTGTCTGTCTGTCTGTCTGTCTGTCGATCTATCTATCTATCTATGTATCTAAATAAAACATATTCACTGTCAGATTAAAAGATTGACTCAAATGAGCTTGAAGTGCTTTTCAAGTCTCATTGACTCAGCTTTATCACTGATAACACAGGGGCACATTCACACACCGCACACAAACACACACAAAGACATGCAAAAATACCGTAACCCCCTGTTGCAGTCCTGTGGAGAGGTTAGTGACTCTACACACATGCATGCAGTGGAGCATAGAAGTCCTGCAGAGCGGTCATTCACTTCTGACATACACACACTCCTCGTGTGTACTGATTCTTGACCTCGACAGCATTTGCCACACTAGAGCTGCGTCATGGACACACACATACACATGATGGAAGAAAATTCTCACCACACATGCAGTAATTGCAAAGATATGTATAAACTATGTGCTTACATGTATCAGTGATCCTCAGCTTTGTTTGCTTATGAGCCCTTATAACGAAAAAATGTTGATTAGCACTCACAGGGTGTGTCTTTGAGTTGTAAGCAATTCAATTACAGTTTTAAAATGGAATTTCCTTTTTAAAGTAATTATATTCAGCGACATGGTGTTCTACAGTATAAGGCTGGAACAATTAAAAGATGCATCATCAGTTTATTTGTGCCAAGCGTTTTGCACTTCTAAAAGAAAGGCAGAGGATGATCCAACAACTGAAATAGACCACCTCAACTGGCTCCTTTTTCATGCAAAGAAGCAGCATCTCTACTTTGAGCTCTGCTTCTGGTGGGGTTGGACTCCATCAAAGTTGCTTATCTGTGGGTCTGATTTGGGAACCACACAGTCACATGTCTGCTTTTCCCAGATGACACTGGGTCATTTTGGAGAGTGCCAGGATGAGAGTCAGCATCTCTGAGTCAGAGGACATGGTGCTCTGCCTGAAATCAGTGGATTGCTCCCAGCAGGCTGGGGGTAGGTTGCTACCCCAAACAAAGGAGTTTGAGTATCTCAGGACCTTGTTCACACGGGAGAAAATGGAGTGTGAGATGGACAGATGGATTGGTGCAGTGTCAGCAGTACTGCAGCCATGTACCAGACTGTCATAAGAGAGAGTATCTGGTCAGAGGGAGCTGTACACCCCATATTGGAAATAATAATAGAAAGATGAAGAGTGGGGCCATGGACTAAAATTCACAAGTAATTAACAAGTGTGTCCAACATTTACATCATGAAGTGCCTCATTTCTGTGACAGAGAAGGGTAAGGAAGTTGTTGATGCTGCCCTGTGGAATGCTGTTCCACTTCTCCAGAAGAGTTTGGTGAAACTGGCAGGATCACATGTCACATTTCTGCACACATACATCCAGTGTCATTCTCTGTTGTACCATGCTGTTTAAAACAAGTTCTTAGATGACAAAAAATTAAGTTGTGGAAAATTGAACCATTTTCTGATTAGAACAATAGAAGGTTTAAACTTTGTCTTTAAGTCTGAATATAAATATAAACACAGTATGGAAATGGTGTTCTTTTCACCATATATCTATTGTCCAACCACATAATGTGCAAGAGCATTTAAAAACCCAAAATCATAAATATTTAGTCAAATAATACATTTGGTAATTTATTAATCGATTTAGTGACAGCCAAGAGCTTCTTGGAAAATTGATGTTGGAGGAGAAAAATGCTTACTAATACCATTGGGACACAAAGTGTGATAGACATACTAAGATGAGAGAGGTGAGAGCAGGACCTGCTGAAAACAGTGAGTAGACAGTGGATATGCTTATCTTTGCTTAGCAAACAGGTGAGAGAGGGACAGAGAATGACAGATTATGGAACAGAAAAAAATCAAGAGTCAGGGAGGAGTATCGCCATCCTGTCTTTGCTTAGCAAACATAGGCCAGTAGCTCAGGGGTTTTATGAAAAGAAAGATGAAGATACAGAGAAAGAAAGTCAGAGATGAATGAATGAGAGCAAGAGAAAACAACAAAGCACAAGTGAACAGGAAGAATGAGGTTTTTCAGGACAGAATGAGAAACAGTGTGTGAGGAGAGACAAAGAGTGACAGTGCCAAGGGCTTGTTGAACAGGCTCCTTTTATGCAGAGGCACGACTGCCTGACAGACAGCTCTGATATGGAGCATTAACACAGACACATACACACTCTGGACACCCATACTCATCCAGACAGTGATAGGGCGTATTACATATTACAAGCTGTTAAGTCTGCAGTCAGAGCAGATGTTTATTCATGACAAGCACAGGAGGAGAATGTCAAGGCATGCTTCGTGTACATGTACACATGCACACGTACACGCACGCACGCACGGACGCACCGTAACACCTTACATACGTTACTCTCTTTCATTTTTACCTTCAAATTAAGTGATTTAGAAAATACGGCTACACATTCCAGTTGTTTACAGAACAATCATGTTGGACTTGTCAGGCTGTCACCATCTTCTCAAATAATACTAAGCCACAACTGTCTTTAAACACCTAGATATGGAGTCTGCTGCTGCAACACCAACTGGCTGTTGGTGTTTGGTGATAACTCGGGCTGGGACTTCAACATGTTAATTTTGATTAACGAACTACAGAAAAATAGCACGCTTAAAAAAAAAGCAGCATATTTATCATACTATATATGGGTTGTGGTAATGTGACTAGTTTGTTTGCCAGGTGCAAAGAAAATACACAAGACGCACTGAGTGATGTCAGCGTACAAGAAAGTTTGATGAACAGTGGGACGAGAGCAAGACGAGAACATATTGCTAGCATTGTTGGGCAGAAAGTTTTTCTTCTTAAAAACTTCACAATGACAGCTTGGACAACAGCATGTTGTGTGGAAATGGTGCAACAAAGAATTTTCTTGTCACTGCAGCACTTCAAGCCTACAGTATCACCTCAACGCAAAACATGTTGCTGTGAGCGCCAGAGCTAAGGTTAGCTACAACAGTCCTGGTACAGGCAAACAATGTATCCAACCCATAATAGACCAGATGATGAGCTTCCTGGAATTCACCTAAAATAATGGGGTGCTTGAGTTCACAAAAACTCTTAAAATGTCAAATATAATTGCAATAATTGCACTTTTAGTTTGCAGTAATTTGTGAATGTAGTAGACAAATGAAAAATTTGGATTTTTGTTGTTTCAGTTAATGTATATGTCTATTCATTGATTCAGTTGTCAACGGAAATTGATTTGAACTTTGCCTATTGTGTCAAATACTGGTATTTGATGTTAAAAAATGCAATTAATTATGATTAATTCATTACAAAGCCTCAAATTAACTTTATTTTTTCAATTGTGTCTCACCACTAGTAGTTACACTACCTGTATTTATCATAGTGTGTAAGCACTGTGAGGATAGGGCCAGAATACGATATGGAAATTGAGAACCACAATACTCAACAGAACAGTCAGCAGCAAAATGAAGGTGAACCTATTTGTTCTTACTCTTTGACCAGTTTTAAATGTGAGGGTTAGTGGGACACTTGAAGCTTCAAAGAAATTCTATGTTTGAGCCTTTGGTTGCCTGAAAGCCATCGCTATACTGTATGTTGATTACTGTTGCAGGTGGTTCTAACAATACTTTGTATTCACTTGCAGTAGTCCCTAACTGAAGAAAAATAAAGCTCCAGTATAATAAAGAGCTGCAGTGTGTTTACTACTCATGGCATTTTTAATCTTGTCTCGATGTAGAAGAGGATATTTGTAGACTAAAGGTGCTACTGTTTATAGACTTCTGCGTAGCTCCTGGGAGGCTCCAATCACTGCTGCATGTAATAGTAGAAAGAAGAAAGTAAATAATACAAGTGGAATGTGTTAATTTGCTTCTGTTTATAAAGTCAAACTATAAAAAAAGTTTTTTAAGATGGTTTTTGATTACTTATTTAAATACCAGTATTTTATTCAGTACTTCAATCATCTTGAAAGAGTAGGATATTGTGGCATTATTTTTATTTAGTTTGACTATGCTCCAGAATTTAGTAAGAGCAAAATAAATCCAGGTACTATGCTAATACCACAACTCTGACTGAAGGTGTGCAGCTACAGCTAGTGGGTTGAGTCGCTTATGTGTCTAGTTGTTCCTCAGCTTTTGGTCATACCTGCCAGATCAGCAACAGCTACATCTGTCATTCATTCTGAACTTCATTATATTATTTTGTTTATGATGGAGGAGGAGTAGGAGGAGCTATTTCCAGTAACTATGGCTCAAGAAACAACAGATAAAGATAACTATTGAGATAATTGCTTGCGACATTAAATGGCATATAATGGTTGGTGTGAACCTCTGAATCCAACAACCTGTCAGCAGGTTTGAAACTCATACTGTCTTTAAAAATTAATCAAAATTACACCATTTGACAATCACAAGCTGTAAAAATAAAATCATTAGATCCTTGTGTGAAAAGTGGTTCTTTTACAGACATTACCAAATCTAAGGTTCAGTGTGGTACCTCATCACAATCACTTTATTCTAACATCATCTTTCTCAAAAATTATGAAAAATTAACCATTTGCACCAGATCCTTTCAAAAGGAGAGGGCAAATCCTATTCTATTCTATTCTATTGTATTCTATTCTATTCTATTCTATTCTATTCTATTGTTGACATCTTGTTTGGTGACCTGACAGTGGCAGTCACTAATGGAGTCTATCTGAGTGCTGCCACACACATATACACATACGCAAAGTGCTGAGAAAGGACAAGACTTTTGATTGCACTTCAGTGCTCGGTTGATATTGCCAAATTGCCACCTTTACTCCACCTCACAGCCTCTCTCTCCCTCTCTCTCTCTCTCTCTCTCTCTCACACACACACACACACACACACACACACACACACACACACACACACACACACACACACACACACACACACACACACACACACACGCACGCGTGGGTCTGCCTCTCTGTCTCCCACTCTCTGTGTCATCCAAAACAAAACATGAGTGAAGGACAGAAAAGGACACAGTTTAAAACACAAAGGTCAGCAAACAACAGCATTTAAGGCCCTGACAATTATACAGTGCTAAAGCCCCCTGAAAACACTGCAACATGCCAAAACAACTGAGAGCAACAGTTCAACTGTGACTGCAGTGGCTGTTTTGTTATAAGAATTTCTTATCAGATATTTCCAGTTTGACATGCATACATGTAGATTAAAAAAAAAAATCTATTTATTTGTCTTTTTGCCTTTGCATACCTCCCATTTGGAACCAAGTAAAATGAAACTGAAACCAACAATCTGCATTTACAGAGTTGCTTTAACTTGGTTTCCTTCACTTAGTCTTGTTCTTCTGTGGAAATTTTCTTGTTGCTTTCATTTGTTACTGATTTGCCCTACACATTGCCTTAACCCAGATTCAATGGGCTTTTTGTGTCAGGGTGTGGCAACTTTTTCCTACCTGCTCAACACACTTATATTCCATAAAGCCTAGGACTCTTTATTCAATGCAAAGCCACCTGCTTGAATCTTCCTAAAATCACACAAACAGTCAACTATTGTAACCACACCAATTCAGCACCTGTTTATTGGCCATTAGTGCTGCTTATCTGTTGCTCTGTCAAGTATTATGAAATCTGTGAGGGCAATTTTGTCTAATCTAGTGTTGATCCCTCCAGCGGTGACAAGTTGCTTGATTAGAGGAATGATCTGCCATATGGTACAATTCTTGATGGTAGTTCCTAAATCCACTCTGAGGTGTTTATTTACTTTAGCCAAATGAGAATGTGTTCCCTTTGTAGCCTTCATCCATCTCAAGAAGAGGAGATGGTGGATCATGGTGATTAACTGGTAGTTGGAATGATGATGTGGAACAAGATGAGTGTATAAGCTCAGAGGTTAGCTATTAGA
The DNA here is from genome assembly GCF_021347895.1 of Acanthochromis polyacanthus. Taxonomy (NCBI): domain Eukaryota; kingdom Metazoa; phylum Chordata; class Actinopteri; family Pomacentridae; genus Acanthochromis; species Acanthochromis polyacanthus. Next base: position 41,127,124 of record NC_067115.1, on the reverse strand, counting down.
ATCAATATAGAAAGACAACAAATGAAATTAATTGCAATTAGATGGCCCAAATCATGAATTCATAGACTTTTAGACAACAGAGAAGAATAACTAGCATAATTATGCAACTGCATGTCCGTCTTCTCTTAGTAATGTTTAAGTATAACACTCCATATTTTTATGCTTGTGTGTCAATGACGTTATGTTTTCCTTTTTCTAACAATCGCATCAAGTCTTAACGGAAATGGATGGAAACTGCAACTCAAAGACCCCCTCTTTCTAAATATGCTCAATATGCATATAAAAATAAACATTCAGTGCTATGAGTTAGCAGTTCTCTCTTGAAACTGCAGTGTATTAATTACAGTCTCAAAAACATTTATTCAGACTCCAAGGGTTTCATTTGTAACAAACCTAAAGAACCATCATCTCATCAAATTTAAAGGTTCGGCTTTCGGGATCATTTTTCTAATTTACAATCCGTTTCTGGATCCACCATGTGTGGCTAACATACTTAATTATTACAACTTGACATTGTATAACACAGATTAACATTACAGTGTCTGAGTAGAGTTGTGGGTGAGTTGATGTTCTAGCTGCAACAAGTGGGAATGTTTGTATGGACAGAGGAGCAGAGATTTCATCGATTAGCACATTCTACATACATGAGGGATCAGTGAGACCATTTTAAAGTGACAACAGATTATTTTCCTGAAGAAAAAGAAACAAAAAAGCCTTTGCGTGGGTTTAATCAATGAATGGCCATGATTTTGGTTGGCAGAAAGCATAGAACTCTGAGGTCGTAATTATCTGAGTAACAGAAAGCCATAAAAGATCTTAGCAGGTGTAAGGGGAGTTTATATTGATCTTTGATGAGTGGATAGCAGTTTAAAAGCTGATCCAATCACTTGCTAAGTAGTTCTAGTGCACAAGTCCTGATTGTGCACCAGATACAAGCTAATGTCAATTGAGCCTTGTCAGACAATGATGTTTGAGGAGAAATCTGTTGGTTGCCTGTGTGAGAGTAGTTATATCATTGCCATATTGCAAGACTAACATACATACAAATTCATTCATTCATTCATTTCCTTGTCTTTGTTTCGGAGGGACACTGCACATTAATAAACATTTTATAAAAATGTAAACGCACCCGAGTTAGCCAAAAGGCTAGTTTACATTGGCTGTCCCCCTGCCAGAACTAAAAGGCCAGTACCTGGTAGGGAAAAAAATAAAAAAGATATACACTACAGTATACACAAATGAAAAGTGCAAAATACCATACTGATCAATCATAAAAAATACAAGGAGATACACATTAAATAACAAGCTTGATACATAGTTTCATACTATGTGACCCAAATCCAAACACGTTTTGGTCTGTGTTGCCTGAACTGTTGTCCTGTAAAACTGAAATTTAAAAATTTAAAAATTGTGGAACTGTCTCATTACCCTGACAATAATGGTCTCCCTTTAACATCATATTGAGCTGTTTGCATCTTTTATCTTCTTCTTCTTTTTTTTTTTTTTTTTGGGGGGGGGGGGGGGGGGGGGGCAGATTTTCTCAGAATCCTCAAACACAAGCATACAGTCAGCAATATTCCTTTATTACATCAGCAGTTAAATGTATGGAGTGCAGAGTCTCAAAATAATGGAATCGGAGGGAGAGAGACAGAAATGACAAAAGGAATAGGCTATTGGCAGGGATGGGGGCAGCAGTGAAAGACTGAGTGAGAGGTAAGGAATATAGATTTTCAAAACAGGGGAAAAAATGAAATATTACTGAAAACCAGCTGTGCTGCACCTACAACTTGCTGACTTGACACATACAGAACCTAAAATTCATCTATCATCATCATCTAAGTAGTCAGTGGATTCTGTTCCGATGTCGTATATCATCTACACCCTTCCCTCTCACCATCCCTCTGGATTTATCGAAACTTTATCTAATGTATGGGTTTGGAATGTATGGCTTTTTTGTCTGCCTAATACTGATGAGAGAACAACTAAATATTTAATGTGTGCCTGACAGTGAATGTGTACATACTGGTATGTTAGTGTTTGCGACCAGGGGACTGTACTACCAAACAGTATTTGGCTATAGCATGGCAACTTCAGGTTTAACCCTGGGCATTGAATCATGATTGAGGCACATTGCCAAGAAAACTCAAGCAGCCCACCTGAACTTCTTTGAAGTAGGTTACCTACAACAGCAACAGATCATCGTGTATAAAGACTGACATATCAGTTCTCTTGGAAAACATCTTTACATCCCTAGGAGGTCCTATGGAACTCATAAAGAGAGGATCTCTTTGGAGAGCAAGAATTTGCAGTGTCCAACGAAGTATGATATGCATTACATTCTTAGTCAAGATAACTCCAGCCTTCCTTACTTCATTATTGCATTTAGCATGTTTTCCCCAATGACTGCAAGAAGGGTACAAACCACTTCGTTGTTCCCTAGGTCATTGTATAGTGACATAATCCTAAGATGAAAACTGATACAGCACTAAAGTTGAAGACTTAGTGATCTTAGAAATATGAAAAAAAAGTCTCTAAGGGTTTGAACTAGCCTGCGCTTTACATTTGTTATTTAACTGCATCTGCCAGAGCTGCAGCTATAGGAAACAGGCTAAAACTATCTCACATGTTATATAAATAGGTTATATATTTTGCTGTTTATCGGCTGCAGGATTGTATTTAGAAAACATGTACAAATCAAGCAAATACTTTGTAATTTCTGCCGCAAGAGGTATCTCAATCAAAACAATAGTAAAATGCGTAGTTTCTAGTACGAGGTTCTAACATTGTATCATTAATGCTACTCAACGTCATGCTGCTGTAGCTAAAACAATGTGGCAAACTCAGTCTTGGGTTAAAAAAATTCACACGTGAGCAAAACAAACAATAGAATGAATGCAGCACTGACGTGCAAAATTTCTGTTGCATCAAATTTGTTACATTTGGAGCTTCTCTTAATTGCCTCCTATCCACAGAAGCCAAAGCTGTTTATTTTGGCATCACAGATGCCCAGTTGTTACTGGCTGAATGTAGGTATTGAGGCAGGAAAACAACGCTTGTGCAGTTGATAATTTTGTGGACTGAAATCACACAAAACCTAGGGACAGTTGCATCAGAGACCAGTGTATATAGCTCGCATATGTTCCCCAGTGTTGCAGTAAGTCTACATTTGCATTAATATTATTTTCATTACCGAATATTCTGTCATAGAAAATGTCAATGCTAAATGTAATTTAATTGTATTTTCATGTGAAACAATACATTTAATTATTTTCTACTGTGATTTTAAAATGCTGCCAGTCAGATAATGAAAATAAAGACTTTAAGTTGTTTTTTTAAAAAGAATATTTTACACATAATTTAGACATGTTCATTTGTATGACATGTATACACTATATGATCGTATTTCAGATCTTTGGTCTCATATGAGCACAACAAGGACAATCGCATTACTTCAAATAAGCCATGGCAGCTCTGTTAAACCTTGTCCAATCAACTATTGAAGATGATATTCACCACTAAATATTTGGTTTGTCTCTGGTTATTGGCTGTCTCACACTGTGGCCTTTACTTAGCTCATCACAGTGTGTGTCGACATATCTTTAGACAAACACACTTCTAATAACTCTCTCTCTCATATTTTCTCTCTGTTTAAGTCTTGCTCTCCTCTCTTTTCTAGCCAAAAGCTGGCCACAGTGGATTTCTGCACCACATTGTTCAAACAAAGCACGAGAAAAAATAAAAAATAATAAAAAATAACGTCCACCACAGAGAATGCTTGATATTAAAACCAGTCCAAAAAGAAAAAATCACTGCTGTGCAAGTACACAAATAGATCAACATAAATACACACATATACTCGATTTCAACACCCCCCCCCACACACACACACACACAAACACTGTGTTTTTCTATCATTGTGGGGACATACCATTGATTCCCATTCATATCTAACCCCTAACCCTTACCCTAACCTTAACCCAGACCAAAACAATGGCTAACCCTAAAGAAACGTTTTTGCACTTTTACATTTTTCAGTAACAACAACATGGCCAAGAAAACACTGTTTAAACTTGTGGGGACCGAAATGAGGTGACATTGTTTTCGGTTTTCCTACAGTTGTGGGGACATTTGGTCCCCACAAGTATAGCCAGCACCTGAGCACGCACACACACACACACACACACACACACACACACTGTTTAAAAATAAAGTAGTTCCAGTGGTACTGTACTGTGCTGCATTTTTAGGCACTATATTTTCTTTTACAAAAGTGGGCCTGAATGGAAATTTATTAATTTTCCACAGCTATCAATACTCAGTTTAAGATTCCCAATCACTGCCTTTGTAAAAGGTGAAATTTCAACTGAAGTATCTGTGTGCTGTGAAAGTACTTTACAAGTACAAATTGCAGGATTTTGTGGGCATGGAGTATTGCGTATTATTTAGCAATTATACAAAACAAGTACTCCTTGTAAATCAAGAAGAGAAACAAAAACAGCTATGAAGTGAGAAAAAAGATTACTTTGGAAGCACCAGTATAATCTGAATAAAGCTACACAGCAACAAGCCAAAACACAGTTATTCGGCATCAGACATTCCTCAAATGATGTCAGAAAAATTAAGTTTCTTCATACTTGTAGACCAGAGAACACAGTGACATAGAACACAAGAAAAGCACTCAGAGAGCATAGTAGTCTGCAAAGGCTGCTCAGTCGTTGTATGATTTCGATAAGTCCCGATAAGTCCACAGTGGTTGATTTGGTATACGATCGCAATCATATGATCGTCAGCAGGCAGCTGATGTAGTGTTCACTTGTAGTCATAGTTACAGTGACACCATGGCGTTATCTCACAATGACATGGAAATCCTTAACAAATCTATGGATCCAGACTGTAAGCTACATAACTATGTAACAAAATCTAATCTAATGGTCCTTGTGTCACTTTTGACCTTCCCTGAAAATTTCATCCAAATCCGTTATGTCGTTTTGGAGTAATGTTGCTAACAGACAAACCAACATTGATCGTCTCAAAACTCTGTCGCATTTCTTGGCAGAGTAACAAGTGTGACTATTTCCTGCAAATGACCACAAGTAAGCTTCATGTAAGACTTTCAGCCAAAAAATCCTTGCTTTGAAGAGGAAACAAGCCCCCGCCCTAGAATCTTGATGTATGACAGAAATTTGAAATCTGAAAACATTCTAGAATCTTGGCCGGATGTAACATTCTACTTTATTATAACATTCTACGATTTTGGCCACTGACAACATTGTAGAAGGCTACTCACTTTTGGTATATAACAAATGTGAGTACAGTGATTGGACGGGTCTGGAACGTAACCACCGTGATAGATGAAAATCCACGAAGTAGTGACCATGTTTACTTAATTAGTTCTATATATTTTAAGGCTTAGCAAACCCTCCCCACAGAGCACACCACATCACAGAGCAACACTCTATGCAGCGATCAGACGTCCATGTGAAATGGACAAGGCGAGATGCTGAATGCATTCTACAGACGGAAGACAGAGGAGACTGATGCTATGGTCGCTGAGCCAATCAATGGCCAGTGCTGTATGCTATGCATTTTTGATTTTGATTACATTTTTTAATGTTTTAATTATTATTTTTTAATACATTTCTTTTATATTGTTTGCAATTTTTAGGCTAGAAAATGCTTATTTTACCACAAAAATAATTTAAATAATGTAACGATCACAGAGCCGGTCACTATGACTGAACTGTTGTGCTGCACTGCACCATGGGAGTTCAGAGTGTTGGGGGCTTAAATGCCATTACTGTGGTTTATGTTAGTGTTACAGTGTTATTAGTGTTTGTCGTTTATTGTGTTTTTGTGGTTTAATCAGCCTAGTTAGTTAGGTTTAGTGTTATGTTGTCAGGTCTGTGAGTGTAAAGTGGTGTGTTTGATGACTTCCTGCCACATTTACATAAAGGATTGTTGTTATGTGTGTCAAAATACAGGGATCTACCAGTTGCAGAATGCACAAAAGGCAGATACATTTTCTCCAGGATTGTTTTTAATGCAGCTTGCCATACCGCAAAATCCTGCGATATAGCAAAAAATCAGGGATACCATATGCAATTTAAAAATCTGCAATACAGTGGCACTGCCAAAAGTGAACCTGTTTTTTCCTATATAGCCACATGAGATCAATGTCGCTCACTCACAATTACCAGACAACACATCTGTTCCCTGAATTGTTGGTGTTTTCCCACTACAAATAAACTAATGGGTGGGCCATAAGTTTCCATACATAGGAAAATGTATAATGTATAATTTTTTTTGTTTCAGATACCCGAGGAGATGCGCTTGACGCTGTCTTTGGGGGCACTTGAAGGCCATAGCGTATCAGGTGAAGATACAAGACATAAATCATCTCAAGGAACGCCATTACAAGCTTAACTTCAACTGTGCTAAAGCAAGTTCATCAGCATTGGAAAACACGTATTATTTGTGTTTTCGAAACAATGGTATTCATATAGAGCATATTACATAAATAAAGATGATAGTCCAACATAAAATGTTTATTTTTCCAATGTATGGAAACTTATGGCCCATCCTGTATACAAAGGCATGTGGCTTTTTTTCTTTTTTCAATGTCTTTGGAATCTAAAGACTTTACCCTAACTACAGGAAATAACAGCAAATTCCAACTACTACACCAGTAAACATTTCAGTGTTTAGTTTGGACACTGAATGTTATCTTGATTGAATGTGACTGCTGAAAGTGAATGAGCCAGAAAACTGATTGACAATCAACCCAGAGTGATAAAAGGAAGACAGAATGAAGAGAATGGGGGCGGACAAAAAGAAGGACAGCATGACAGATTGTTTTCCTCTTGGCTACCCTTTCAGGTTAGACATGTGGTTTTCGTCTCTCACTTTCTTGTTCTTATTATCCTCCCATTTCCCCCTGTCATTCTTTCTCTGCCCATTTATCACAACTAATGACAATCGTCTGTCTGACTGCTTTAAATACCTACATGTTTGATCGACATGACTCTTGATATCACCATTCAGTTGATTTACAAGGCAGAAGTCACAAATCCACAACGATATTCTTTGGAGCTTGCATTTGCAGTACTTATCAATGGAAGATATAGATTAAGCAGGTCATTAAGCAGCTCCTTCAGCAGCAGACTGAGACACCCACCCTGCAAGAAGGAGCGCTATCGCAGGTCCTTCATCCCATCTGCTGTCAGACTGTACTACATCAGCATCACTGGCTGATGCTAACATAAACACATAAGCACAATTCTTTGCACTGTTGGCATTTTCTGCACTTTTACATTTTATTCCACAAGTCATTTTTTGCTGATGTCATTTATTTATAGTGTAATAATACTGTATTCATTTTCATCCTTCATGCTTGTATATACTGCATATATTCTGTTATTATAATTATTATATTTACTGTATATTTCTGCTGTAACATGGGGAATTTCCCCTGACATGGGGAGTAATAAAGGATTATCTTATTATAGGGGAAAATGGCATTTTGATAATGATGCATTGTTGTTACTTGATTTACCTGAAGTCATAAGTCACATAACGAGGAAAAGCCACAAACAGTTATTCATGTGCAAAGACGAATAGAAACCATTCAAACCATTGAAGACTGTGATGGAGCAAAACTAAAAAAAGAATAAAATTTATTCGATATTTGTGGATCTGACATTGTCCACGACAATTACACAATTAAATACAACAAAGTAGGAAAAGATGTGATGCGAAATGATTTCATTTGCCACAGTCAAATGCAAATCCAACTGATTATTTCAAAATAAAACACTTAATACATGTGTCAGGGATTGTAGTGACCCAAGCACAAAGAGCAGATTGTAGAAATGACTTCCACAAAAGTTGGTGGACAAAATCAATCTGTTCAGTTTAGGGCCCAACCAATATGGATTTTTTGAGGCCAATGTAAAATACCGATAATTGATTAATCGGCCACTTAATTTAAGAAACATATAATGAATAAAATAACTTCTCTTTTGGTCCCTTAATGCTTACAACAACAAAAATATGAATGACAGACAAAATATTTTACTGTTTTACAATACTTTGTACTTTAGTATTTGTTTAACTTTACAACAGACAGGAAATATTAAACCTTACACCTTAAAATACTCAATCTATAAATTAGTTATGAAATACATCTTGTCTTGTACTTCTTGTTGCTGCAAATTAGAGGCAAGCTTTATATATATATGCCGTATAAGAGCAACATAATGACTGAAGTTACTGTGACAAAACATTATTCATTGCAGCCTTCTGATGTCTGTTTAATCACATTTTCTCTCCATTATTTTTTTTGCCATGAAGTCAGGACTCATATGAACCAAAATAAAAAAAACAGAGATGCCTTTCTCAGATGTCAAAACATGTTATCTTTGACAGAGTTGTATTTTAAATATATAATGGTCACAAATAGTCCAACACTAATGTTCCACCATAACAATACACAGTGAGTTAGTGTTACAGCCTGTATCACATTCTATGTTTTTTCTGAGAAAGTAAAACTGAGAGTGACATGACATCATGATAGTTGTTGAAGACAGCCAGGAATGTTAATCATTTGAACTAAATAAAGCCACTCTCCTCTGCATTCACATTGCTCCTCCTTAAATGAGCCTCAACATGCAGCTGATGGAGTGATGAACAGTCATTCTGTACTCGCAAGTATTTTGTACATTTAGATTATTTCTACAGATATTTACTGGCTTTTAACCTGTTAGCTAACGCTATGGTAGGTTGACCTAACTACAGCCCTGTTATTGCTAACAAAGACAGGGAGTAACTTAAGCTAGGTTTGCACAATTTTAGCAATGCAACATAAATGAAAATCATGACCGACACAACGAAGCACGTATCACTCGTCATGACACATGGCAAAGAGAGTTAAACTGAACTGGGACACATGATGAGTCATTGTTAATTTCACAATGTTGTTATAAACTTACCTGTTGGCTCAGCTCACTCCTGCAATTTTGCCTGGCTGTAGCTTACTCATGTACATTACTGAGAAGAAAAGTGGCAAGGACCGAGGACTGAATGGAGTTAGAGCTCCATGAATTGGACAAACGGCGCAAGGACATTGTTCTGCGTGATTCCAACACTTAACAGAATTTACTGTTTTATGAGAAATTAAGAATATATTGGCGTTTAATTGGCAAACTCCGGCTGATGACAATTATTCTTGTGAAATAAACAAATCCTCAAAATCTTCAGATTTCAATGGAGTTGATGAAGACAAGGCAGAGCACTGTTGATGTCTCTGTATGTATTTTTTGGCCATAGTTTTTCTACCTGCCTTTTTTAAGGTTATTTAAGGGCAGAAGAGGAAAAGCGAATGTGACAGAATGTAAGTGTTTTATTTTTTCAACATTTTTCACCTTGAAATTGTACTTGGGCTGCCCTTGAATGCAGCCTCATCCCTTCTGAAACCTCATATGCCATTTCAAAGACAGAAACGCTGTGGTGAAGGCTGGATGGAGTGGTTTTCTAAACGGACTGACTTAAAATCCTATTTGATTATGACAGTTTCTTCAAAAAGCCAGGGTTAAAAATGCCACAACACAACCTTAAAAAGAACACCCTCAATGAAGTTTTCAGCCTTCCAATGCAGCAACATGGTGTGAATTTAGGGAGGCAGTGAAAATTAATCAAAATGTGTGTATGAAGACTTCATTTGCAAAAAGAGATAACTCCGTTTTGATAAATTTTCAGATTTTTTTTTATTGTTTACTTGAGATAATATCAATCAAACTGAAGTTGAGTGGATTTGACTCAGTAGAAAATACATGACAAAATAGAGAAAAAATTAATTATTAGTGTTAATATTATTATTATCTAGTAAATATATCTATATCTATATCAAGTAAACAATAAAAAAATGAGTTTTCTGAAAATGGAGTTACCTGTTTTTGCAAATGAACTCTTCATATGTACAATTGAATATTGAATGAATAACGAGCAAAGACAAACTCAGTGGTGGTCAGAGTTGGACCATGTCCTCTGTTGTTTTACTGAATATCAAGAGTGTCTTGCACAAACTACCAAGGTTAGTTTCTTAAGATCCCCACACATGTATGCAATTTATAGGTTGCCATACAATACACTTCAAACTAAAACAATTTATAGATGTTAATGAGTCGCACTAATAATGGTATCATTTCAGACTCACCAATACTAGAGCAAGGTCTCATCTCTGCTGACAACCCTCTGCTCTGAATGCATCAGTGTGCAAAACGAGAAGCTGAGGGCAATAGAACTCCTCTGTAAATACCACCAGATCTGATTGCTGTCATACTATTGAATAGGCTGAATCCTGATACAATCATCCCACAGAAATGGGCCAGTAGGTCCCAACTGTACCTACTAGTAGGTACAGTAGGTTGTGATCATCTAATCATTTAGTTGATCCAGTGTTATTAATTATTAAAGACTGCCTCTTTTAGTGTTAGCACCACCATTCCTATATCTCAGGGGTCACAAACTATTTTTTGTTCAGGGGCCACAGTTCAGATCACAGTTTATCTACAAAAAGGTACAAAACATTTAGTTACAGGTATCTGCAACTGAATGATATAGTATTTTTACTTTATGATCAAAACAAAAGTCAGACAAAAAACAACAAAAACAAGAAAATATTGCAAAAATGAGACACAAAGTGACAAAAGCAAGAAACAAAATGACAAAAAATTAGACAACATGAAACGTGAGACAAAAAAGTTGCAAAGTAACAAAAAATGGACAAATGACAAAAATGAGACAAAAATTCCATAAATGACACAAACGAGACAAAAAATGACAAAAGCAAGAAACAAAATGACAAAAATAGACAACACAAGGAAGACATAAAAACACAAGATGACAAAAACAATGCTCAAAGCAGCAAATAAAGCGAAACACAAAATGACAAAAAATAAAACAAAAACACAAGGGAGACATAAAGGAAGCACAAAACAACAAAAACATAAGACAAATGACAAAAGTCAGACAAGAAAAGACAAAAAACAACAAAACAAGACAAAAATATTACAAAATGAGACACAAAATGACAAAAGAACAACAAGCACATTGGTATTTTACTTTATGAACAAAACAACTTGAAATTATTTAAAATTTACAATTTGTGGTTAATGTCTTCTCTGTAATTTTTAGACTTTACAAAGTCGCCCCGTGGTCCAGATTGGATCCTCTGGCAGACTGGTTTTGGACATGGGCTGAATGTTTAACACACCCTCATATATCTGATACTGACAGACAGAGTGATTTCTGTCATACTATTGAATAGGCTCAATCCTGATACAATCATCCCACAGAAATGGGCCAGTAGGTCCCTACTGTACCTACTAGTAGGTACAGTAGGTTGTGATCATCTAATCATTTAGTTGATCCAACGCTATTAATGCCCAGTAGGCACAGTAGGTACGTTATAGAGCTCATTTCCCCCACGCAACCCAGTCTCACATCAAATTGTGACATAATCACGTTGGTCCACAATGCAAAACGTTACAATCTCGTAATTTGGGCCTGAAAATTGTGAGATGCTCACGTTTTTTTCCCCCCAATTCTTTTCTATTAGTCTGACGAAGGGTCACATGACTGCTTGCTGCAGGCTTCTCAAAAAAAACATGGCGGCTATTCCTTTTATTTTCCGTGGAAAATGCATTATTTTAAGATAGTTTGGACAGAATAAAACATTTTGATTAGCGAGAAATATATATAACACTTTCACATTATCCATTCAGTTATTGGAAATGATCTTTGGTTTGGTTTGTTTTTAAGCTGAATTTCACGTCACGGCATTAAATTGTGACAGTGTCACATTTTCTACCGTTATGTTGGTTGATTAGGACGCTGCCACAGATGAAAGCAAGTGGTGTGTTTATTTTTGTATTGTTGCATGGTGTAATTTTTTGAGTTGTTAAATCATTTATGTAACTCTTGATGATTACTGCTAGTTACTGAGATGTCTTCCCCGGCCGTTGACGCGCTTCGCTCCCTTGTTAACAAGTTGCATTTCAATGATCCACAAGTCGCTCATTGTCAGTGCCAACAACCGTACTTTTTTCCATGAACGTGCTTTTACCGCAATCATTTCTTGAGCTCATCCATATACCAGTCAACGCACAGCGATCTAAAAACTTTATTCCTGACCACAACAAGATCCCTGTCTTTCTACCTGAGCCTCAGGCATTACAGCAACACCAAAAAATATACATTTTAATTTCACAATATTCGTTCAGTTCTTGTGTATGATCTTTGGTTTGTTGTGACGATGAATCTTTCACGTCTCGGAATGTTGCTGTGGTCGTTGCTAGGGACGCTTCCACCGTTGTGGTGGTTGCTAAGGAAGCGTCCACGGGCTAAACCAAATGGTGTAGGCCTATATGTTATTGTATTTATTCGTTACATTGTGTCGTTATCTGAGCTCTTAACATATTTGTGTAGTTACTGACGATATCTATTGTTAACCTTTCATGCTGTCTGCTTCCTGACCGTGGTCGGGAAAACACAGAGGAGAACTGATACGTGTAACTGCTTCTATTTAAATAAAATGTGCGGAGACGGTCGTTCAGTCTTTCTTATTTACTGAAGAACAGTGCATTAAATTATTCCGCTTATCACAGTTTCTTCTGGCGCGGTCTTTACCGCCTCACCCTTTCTTCTGAACAACAACATAACAATGTGCAGCACTTCGGGGACCTTTCTTCTTCGGTGGTGTCTGTGTAAAACAATGTCCAACATGCAAACAGCACACCTAGCGCCATGAAGCTCAAAATGCAGGTGTAAATCAATGACATCTTACAATTACAATGTCCTGTCTTTTAACTAATAAAGACACATTGCCCACATATAAAGAACTTCACGTCAGTGCATCGGTGTTCATTGTTTGTTTTGTTCTTTTAAAACCATCCAGTACCGTAATGAATATTGAATGAATATGGCATCGCGTTTACATCTCTTATTAAGGAGCGAGAAATTTACTGACGTTGATTTATGATTCAAGACAAGCAGAGGAAACACTGTGTGCCCCTTTAATGTCCAAAAGGCCAATTAAGGTCAAAATCTCACAGATTCTTTGACCAATTTGGAACAACCTGTATATGCTTGATATTGGTTCCTAAAGCAATACTGGTGTACGTTTTCAGACCACCAGGACCTACAACGGCAAAATAGGAGCAAAAAGACACTGGAACAGGGGCTTTTTTAAAGATGGAAATGTAAAATGAATGAGAAACCAGTGGTGTAGTGGTCCCTGGAGAAGTGGGTATACTTTTAATTTTCACCTTTTTTTTTAATTAGTCCAGAGTCCCTGTTTTAGAAACAGTGGCATAGAAGACTACTCTATTCAATTTATTCAGTCATTTCTACTTGCCCACTATTATAAAATTATCATGACTTGGTTAGGAGCAGTTTGTAGTTATTACTGGTCACACAAGCAAACTGGATTAATGTAACATGTATTTATCATGAGGCAAACATGGTGTTTCAGTTACTTTTGAACATTTATTTAAATAAAATACTTCAAATATGAAGTTGACAGTGCATCCTTGTTCATATTTCATCATGAATAAAACCTCAATATTGTTTTAGGTCGAATCTTAAACTCCCTGTCCCCATTCTTGTGTTTTTACTTACTTTAAAATCAACTACCAGCCTAGAGGTTTTCCCACATTATCCCAATCTAGCTAGCTTCAGACTTACGTTAGAATAACGTTAGCCTTTCAAAACGTTAGTCAGACTCGGCCTGACACTCAGTTCAACCCGTTGCGCTTCAGTTGCGCTTCAGTGTCCCGCCCGCGGTACACTTTGAGATCTGTATAAGCAATTTGCTAAATGTCTGAAACTGCAAACGCGATTATACAAACACTATACGCCGATGGAAAGCTTAGATTCTCATGAATCCGCCGGTATAAACCACTTTCAGATGTGATTACCACAGAGGGTAATATAAACACATTTGTCCGACAAACAACGAATATCCATCCATCCGTTCTCTGTACACGGCTTCAACGTACACAGCGCGACTCACATTTCCGGGTTCATTATTACACACAGATGAAAATATTCCACAAAAAACGGCCATAATCCAACCTTAGACATCCAGACGACACAAGCCAGTAAACTATTTTGTCCAAAACATGTCTTGAAGATGGTATATGATCCACGAATAGGTCGTTTTCGAGGAAATGCACCTCGTGATGCGCGTCCAATATTCCCTGTATTTCTCGTCATATTTTTATTTACAAATAGAATATTAGCAATTTTTTTTTGTACTGAAAATGGCTGGAATTGACTGCAGCTTTAACCATTGGCGACAAAATATCCTCTCCTTGAAACGTGCAGTCATGTTGCCAGTAGTTTAAAACAATGAGTCATTTGGAAACCACCTTAAAACTTACCTGAGAATTATATCATCCATGAAAGTAGGTTCGCTCGATACGTGCCACTCACTTGAAAGGTGTTTATTCTGACTGTCTCGCATTTCCGCACATCTTTCAAGCAGACCTGTCAATCAACTGGAGTGCCACAGAGGTGTTAGCAAAATTTTCCTCTGTATGACCCACCCTACTCTGCCTCTGATTGGCTCATCCCTAAAGTTAACCAATCGAATCAGGAAGATAGCATGTACCAGCCAATTACAGGCAGAGGAGGGTTGTTCATGGCTTCATCATCCTTAAGGAAAAGAGGGCTACCTGTCACACAGATATTACTGAATGATGCGCACCAGGGAGCATTAGAAGTGGGTATACGCAATGCTCACTGAAAAATAAGTGGGTATACGCCGTATACCGCCGTATACCCTGGACTACACCAGTGTGAGAAACAGTGTGAGAACATCAATCAAAGTGCACCAAAGTGCATAAAGTCATAGAATAGGGTGTGCTGAATGCTCTGGGAGCAAGTCTGCAGTGAAAACACCTTTGAAGGGGTCAAGGGTCACTAAATCTGAAGACTTCGAATGAAGGAGACATTTTGTGCAACATATCAAGTATCATAAAAGTCATTCCCAGTGGAATTCAAGTCTGATATTGTGTGGGACTATTCAGAGCAGTCACATGAAGCACTGTATCTGTTTTCAAGGGTCTAGCCCCATGGGAACCCGCTTTTTTCAGCAGTGAGGCCTACTAGTAGTGATGAAGCCTGAGGCCTTCAAACATGTGAAAAAAATTCTTGCTCGGTCATTTTTGGGTCGAGTGACACCAAATTGGACACACTCCAACTAGACCACCCCCTGACCTTGCATATTTTTTTTCAGAGAGTTAGCTCAAAAGGGGCCCGAGCACGGCCCCGTTTCTCAGTCCACCGTTAACCCTTTAATGTCCAAATGCTTCAAAAGGGGCTAAAAAGGTCAAAATCTCACACATTCCTGAACCAATTTGGACCAAACTGCACAGGTTCTATATATAGAGGCTAATGTGAACGCTCATGCACATTTTCAGACCTCCAGGGGCCCTGAAGAAGGAATGAGGGCCAAAAAAGCAAAGTGCATTTTTTTAATTCTCCATACTTCTATCCATGGTTGTGCTGTTTTCATAGAGGCACACAACTTTATATTCCAGTAAAAACAATGAGCCCAGGGGGTGTTAAAATACGACTGGAGCAACTAGAAACTATTTCAGGGAGTTAATGACACACCAGCATAGCAACACAACTACAACAAATACCACAACATCTACAGAGAAAAATATAATTATTGCTCTCCTCATTATTATGAAATATACATACTCTTTATATGTGAGGAACCATAAACACGCTAAAGACACAAGAAAGTAGGCAAAAAAGGTAATAAATAAAGTTTCACACAAACTGACATAAGGTATTCCCTAAGGCCTGAATTTTAACATGATAAACTGTTTCCGAATTTAGTGGCCACAACTGCAGACGCTCAGTCTCCTTCAGTTTTGTTGTTGAGACAGTTTGGAGACTTTAATCAGGTGACCACAGACAAAATGTAAATGGGGCCTACGCTGACTAATTGCGATTAAAGCTATTAAAAAATTGATTTTAAACCAAAGTGGGAGCTAATGTAATGGGGCTGAGTAATGTGAGGTGGCTGTTTTTGTGCTTGTTAGGAGTCTTCTGTTCAATGGTAGCAACACACATCGGACAAACAACCTCCATGTGACTAAAACATCCATTACAGCATGTTCTTTTAGCAATAGCACTCATACTGTAATGGACCTGTTTACAACCAATATCTGATATGTGTTTGACCCAAAATGGAAAAAAGTACAAGTTTGATTCAAGCTTTTTACACTTTTTCATCTGCTACCAGTGAAGTAGAAAGGTTTTAATTAGTTTGTGTTTTGTGTGTGTGGGCAAAGTGTTCTTTTCAGAGTCAGTCAGCACAGCACAGTGAGGTGCACCAAAGAAAATTAATGATAAAATAATGACTAAATGCTAAGATGTTATGATGAATAAAATAAAGATTTTTCAGTGATGGAGTATTCTTTTCCACTTGTACAATGACAGCAAGGAAATTGTGTTGCAACCAAACAGCAAACTCTTTGAACGAACAATAAAGGCAACATGGAAATGCAGAAAATTACAGTTTGTCAAACGTCTGCTTGAAGCTGCTTCAAAAACGAGTTAATCTCTATGGATCCCTGCATTAAAATGTCCACGTTTACAGCAGTCTTTTTTGCTCCTATTTTGCCATTGTACGTCCTGGTGGTCTGAAAATGTACACCAGTATTACTTTAGGACCCAATATCAAGCATGTGCAGGTTGGTCCAAATCGGTCAAAGAATCTGTGAGATTTTGACCTTAAATAGCCTTTTGGACATTAAAGGGGCACACTTCCAAACTTCAACATGGTACCATCTGGCCCCCTGTTGACCTCGGAGGCTGATATTGTATATACCGACTCACGGGAGGCCCTCGTACTTGTGGTTAAGATTTCGTCCCGTTCGGGTAAAAAATGAGGGTGAGGGTCTAATTCCACTGGCAGAAGGCTCTCAGGGTCGAAGAGTCTGACAAGTGTTAGGGTTTTCCTAACATGAACACTTGGTCAGATTTTTCTACTGGGATCCTGGGGCTTATCTTTTACTATGTTATACTAGGCTATATTTGGAGCTGAACTGTGGTGGTTTGGTGTCTCTATGACTTCCTGTGACCCCTGGCGCAGGGTCAGAATGTCACATTTTTGGACATTGAAGCCCCATAAATTAGTAATTTTTGCATCAAATGAGCTGAAACTTTTCGGGGTGATTTACGTGACCTTGGTGAACAATTGATATGAAGCACAAGTCTCTAGGTCATTCCTGGAGCTACTTCCGGTTTGGGAGGGGCTAGCAAAACAGTTCCAGTGGATTTAGATTTTAGATGTATCAGGTACCAGATCCCAGGTTTCAGCTCTCTGAGTGTTACAGAAGAGAAATGAGAGCAAAAGAGGGACATTTATGACAAAACATGTTTTTTGGCCCTCATTCCTTCTTCAGGGCCCCTGGAGGTCTGAAAACGTGCATGAGCGTTCACATTAGCCTCTATATATATAGAACCTGAGCAGGTTGTTCCAAATTGGTCAAAGAATCTGTGAGATTTTGACCTTAATTGGCCTTTTGGACATTAAAGGGGCACACAGTGTTTCCTCTGCTTGTCTTGAATCATAAATCAACGTCAGTAAATTTCTCGCTCCTTAATAAGAGATGTAAACGCGATGCCATATTCATTCAATATTCATTACGGTACTGGATGGTTTTAAAAGAACAAAACAAACAATGAACACCGATGCACTGACGTGAAGTTCTTTATATGTGGGCAATGTGTCTTTATTAGTTAAAAGACAGGACATTGTAATTGTAAGATGTCATTGATTTACACCTGCATTTTGAGCTTCATGGCGCTAGGTGTGCTGTTTGCATGTTGGACATTGTTTTACACAGACACCACCGAAGAAGAAAGGTCCCCGAAGTGCTGCACATTGTTATGTTGTTGTTCAGAAGAAAGGGTGAGGCGGTAAAGACCGCGCCAGAAGAAACTATGATAAGCGGAATAATTTAATGCACTGTTCTTCAGTAAATAAGAAAGACTGAACGACCGTCTCCGCACATTTTATTTAAATAGAAGCAGTTAAACGTATCAGTTCTCCTCTGTGTTTTCCCGACCACGGTCAGGAAGCAGACAGCATGAAAGGTTAACAATAGATATCGTCAGTAACTACACAAATATGTTAAGAGCTCAGATAACGACACAATGTAACGAATAAATACAATAACATATAGGCCTACACCATTTGGTTTAGCCCGTGGACGCTTCCTTAGCAACCACCACAACGGTGGAAGCGTCCCTAGCAACGACCACAGCAACATTCCGAGACCTGAAAGATTCATCGTCACAACAAACCAAAGATCATACACAAGAACTGAACGAATATTGTGAAATTAAAATGTATATTTTTTTGGTGTTGCTGTAATGCCTGAGGCTCAGGTAGAAAGACAGGGATCTTGTTGTGGTCAGGACTAAAGTTTTTAGATCGCTGTGCGCTGACTGGTGTATGGATGAGCTCAACAAATGATTGCGGTAAAAGCACGTTCATGGAAAAAAATACGGTTGTTGGCACTGACAATGAGCGACTTGTGGATCATTGAAATGCAACTTGTTAACAAGGGAGCGAAGCGCGTCAACGGCCGGGGAAGACATCTCAGTAACTAGCAGTAATCATCAAGAGTTACATAAATGATTTAACAACTCAAAAAATTACACCATGCAACAATACAAAAATAAACACACCACTTGCTTTCATCTGTGGCAGCGTCCTAATCAACCAACATAACGGTAGAAAATGTGACACTGTCACAATTTAATGCCGTGACGTGAAATTCAGCTTAAAAACAAACCAAACCAAAGATCATTTCCAATAACTGAATGGATAATGTGAAAGTGTTATATATATTTCTCGCTAATCAAAATGTTTTTTTTCTGTCCAAACTATCTTAAAATAATGCATTTTCCACGGAAAATAAAAGGAATAGCCGCCATGTTTTTATTTTGAGAAGCCTGCAGCAAGCAGTCATGTGACCCTTCGTCAGACCAATAGAAAAGAATTGGGGGGGAAAAAAACGTGAGCATCTCGCAATTTTCAGGCCCAAATTGCGAGATTGTAACGTTTTGCATTGTGGACCAACGTGATTATGTCACAATTTGATGTGAGACTGGGTTGCGTGGGGGAAATGAGCTCTATAACGTACCTACTGTGCCTACTGGGCATTAATAGCGTTGGATCAACTAAATGATTAGATGATCACAACCTACTGTACCTACTAGTAGGTACAGTAGGGACCTACTGGCCCATTTCTGTGGGATGATTGTATCAGGATTGAGCCTATTCAATAGTATGACAGAAATCACTCTGTCTGTCAGTATCAGATATATGAGGGTGTGTTAAACATTCAGCCCATGTCCAAAACCAGTCTGCCAGAGGATCCAATCTGGACCACGGGGCGACTTTGTAAAGTCTAAAAATTACAGAGAAGACATTAACCACAAATTGTAAATTTTAAATAATTTCAAGTTGTTTTGTTCATAAAGTAAAATACCAATGTGCTTGTTGTTCTTTTGTCATTTTGTGTCTCATTTTGTAATATTTTTGTCTTGTTTTTGTTGTTTTTTGTCTTTTCTTGTCTGACTTTTGTCATTTGTCTTATGTTTTTGTTGTTTTGTGCTTCCTTTATGTCTCCCTTGTGTTTTTGTTTTATTTTTTGTCATTTTGTGTTTCGCTTTATTTGCTGCTTTGAGCATTGTTTTTGTCATCTTGTGTTTTTTATGTCTTCCTTGTGTTGTCTATTTTTTGTCATTTTGTTTCTTGCTTTTGTCACTTTGTGTCTCATTTTTGCAATATTTTCTTGTTTTTGTTGTTTTTTGTCTTTTTTTGTCTGACTTTTGTTTTGATCATAAAGTAAAAATACTATATCATTCAGTTGCAGATACCTGTAACTAAATGTTTTGTACCTTTTTGTAGATAAACTGTGATCTGTATTTTGTAATGTGTATATGATAAACTGATGCATAATGTTGTTGAAATTTAATTTATTTTTCTTAAGAATTTCAGGCTGTTCATGTTTTTTAAAAAGAATATTCCTTAAATGTGAACCTTTTTGCATGAAAACCAAAAAAAAGTTTGGAGTTGTTATTTATAGGTTATTGTACTCTGATTTAACTGTCCCAACCCACTTGAGATCAAATTGAGTTGACTGTGGCCCCTAAACAAAAAATAGTTTGTGACCCCTGAGATATAGGAACGGTGGTGCTAACACTAAAAGAGGCAGTCTTTAATAACTGCATTAATTCTAAAATTGTTGAAGCAGGATATCAGGCAAATTTGCATTAAATTCTGAAACAGAATGAGGTGTCTGTATCAGTTTTTGACCAGTTTTACGCCCTACCTTGCTATCCATCTAACCACGCCATCTTTACCGACTGGCAAAAGAGGAGGCTGATCGATGCTCTTAAGAGGCTTCTTCTCAGGGAATGTGAAACACAAGTTATTCAGTGTTTAAATATATGACCTATTTTCTGAGAAAAAGTCTTGTTTTCAGAAGCATCTTCTTAAATGTCTCTTGCTTCAACAGTACCGCAAGGGAAAATGGAGGTAAATCTGTGTTGCTCACAGGCTTGAAAATGATATTCAACATTTACCCTCAACTTCATTTTTATGTCCCTGTAGATAATTTACAGAACATGTTGTCAGTAGTGTGGCATGTGAAATCTCTCCAGTAAAATTGCCAATGTACAGATTATCCAGAAGACAATGAAGACATAGATTTGACAAAAATGTACTGTTCTTCACTTTATTCCGTGAAGTCCTTTAACCCTGTTTAATCCCACTGGCAACAATTGTTGCTGGTCATTTTTCTTTTAATTTTTACTCCCTAAAAGTTTTGTTTTGGCTTTGGACAGCTAATGCAGGTTTTAAAATAAAAGAATAGGTTGTCTCCTCTAAATTGCTTCAATGTAACATAACTCGTGTGAATAGTCACATGAGTAGGCCTCTTTACGTCATGCCTGCACCAATGGAAGGAGATGTCTGCCTCAAACTTGCACAAGAGGAATTTATTTAACTACCTTCATTAACAGATATAACTGAGACATTTTGTACATACATTTTTAAAAGGGTCTACTACTGATATATAATGAGAATTTTATGCCTGCATGCATCTTTTGATCATAGGAATAGTAAATGTAAGCATGGCAACATTTGTTTCCCCTAGCAAAACACATCATCACAGTGTTGTGCTACTTGTCAAAGGTCTTGACTGTTTGTCCTATTCATCTTATGTTTTTGTTTACACAGCTTTAACTATTAGAGGTTTTGAATCATCTAGACTTAAAAGAGCCCCAAACTGATATATGCTACATCATAGTCATTCCTACAGCATAAAAAGATGCAGTTAAAATTGACTGATAGTTACCGCTCAGATAGAGAGTACCAGGTACCGAGGCAAAACAGGCCATTTGTCTGCTAGACTTCTGAATGGTGAAGCAGAGGTGACCAATCTGAAGGATGATGAAGATCCAACCAACGCAATAACTACCCTTTAAAATAAGCAAAATAGGAACAGGGTTTTTAAAATATCACAATGACCGGCCACATCCAATAAACTAGATTTTGTGACCTATGGCCCAACTGCAGCCGACTGCATGAATCAAACTGAAGCAGACCCTGTTGATTTGTTCCTGCTGATGTATCCTCTAACTCTAAGGTGCTCACAAGATGATGCCATACACAAAACAGCTATCAACTGCATGAAAGCACTATGTACACTCATCTTCTGGCCATGATGTTAGTGGTCAGTAAATAGTCAATCTAAGCTACTGCCACAATGTGAATTTATTTTGTTTTTGTAAACTATGGTCAGTTCTTATTTTGTAAGCTCAAGAGCTGTTGTTTTGCAATGTTTGTTTGAGGAGTTCTTGTTTGTTGTTATGGCGTTTTTAGTCCTTTGCGTACAGAGTTCTAACTCTTTTCTAGTATTTAGAGTACTGATTTTGAGTATTTTGTCACTTTTGACATTTCTAGTTTCTCTGAGGCTTGTTTAGTCGAGACTTTCAGCTTCCTGACATCTAGCCACGTTATTGATTAGAGTGAGCGTTTAAGCTCCTTTTGACTCATGGCCATCTTTCGTTCTTGTTTTATACAATAGTTCTGCCCAGGTTTTACCTGCTGTGGGTTTATTTAGAGCTGTGTTTTCTTGTTTAGTCTGCCAGCCACTAGAGGCGTTGTAGATTTCAGGTTCAGTTGTGACCAGGTAGTTCCGGTTATTTATTAGTTATTATTTCTGAGTTCCTTTGGGATTTGTAGTTCTATAAAGCTTTCCACCCATCCATTCTCTATACACCGCTTTATCCTCACTAGGGTCGCAGGGGGTGCTGGAGCCTATCCCAGCTGACTCGGGCGAAGGCAGGGGACACCCAGGACAAGTTGCCAGTCTGTCGCAGGGCTCTATAAAGCTTTTTCTGCTGTAAATAAATCATTATTGCTGCATTCCATCTCTTTCCTGCTCCTGAACCTCAAAGAAAATCTTAACAGAGGAAAGAGGAGGAAGAGAAGGAGAAGTCCGACTGAGACACAGCTGATGATCAGATTACAGGCAAGAAGATCAGTAAATGTCCCTCTGTCCCTTGACAAGCAAATGTTCAGCTACTGAGGTGTTTTACTTGTAACCAGGTGGGACCGGGTGGGTACGACGAACTGA